>NW_023641034.1:20000-42137 GCF_015228065.2 Penaeus monodon | reverse complement strand
TTCGACTCAGCTGTGAGTGAGTACTAACACAATGACATCAGCATATTGGGGTCAAAGTTGGGATGGAACTGGCCATCCTACTGCATCACCCTGTGGCTTAGTAAACATGTTTCTCTATAAACATGTCCCCTACGTCCACTTGGATATGTGACTAACTTTAACATGACACTTTGTCAGACTCTGAGGGAAGGGGATGAATTTTGAAAGTTGAATTTGTCGAAACTTTAGTTTCCACCTTACAAATTTCCCAAATTGTTCACGGTTCAATTTATATATATCTTTAGAAGTGAAAATCATATGGTTTTCACTTATTATAATTTTAATTGATATTTTTCTTTTTGTTTCTAAAATATAAAAAGCGTGTGCTCATTAATTCCTAGAGAAACCATTCGGGTACCTAGAGGGAAAGAAATTATAGATTTTGATCACTATTTAATATCCGCTAGGCTTTCTTATGTGGTAAGGTGTAGAAAAATGGGTAAGACCAATTAGTTTTAAACCTAGAGATAGATTGATATAATAAATACAGGGTGAACATTTCTGAAATGAAACAAGCACAATGAAAAAGTGAAAAAATCAATGGGTTTGGTAGAACAAACTCTCTACTTAGTTTAGCCAACATCCAGGGAAATAATTAACCGCAACATATTAAAAAAAAAATGTTATTAAGGCGTGCTTTGCATACCGTAGTAAATGGCAGTCCTTGCTTTAAAGTAGCCTATTCCCTCAACATCGAACTTACAAACGTTATACCTAGACAGACTGAAGGAGACAATTACCATTCCTCCATCACCATTCCTACCATTGCACATGAAATTGAATCGATTATTATTTCATTCGCACAACACAACTCTGGAAATAAACCCAGCTACTGTATTTGCAGACTACCTGCTTATGGCCGCTGTGCTCGCCTCCTGCTTGAGATGAGGGCGACACCGAACCGCTGGACAGAGGTACGCTCTACTCCCGGCAGGGTCTATTTTAGTAAGGTCTCGTCACTAAACTACCCAAATTCGTCCGTCTCGCGCATGACGTCATGTGGTATAATAAATGTGGTAAATGTAGAACCATCTAATAAAGATCTCCCTCTCCCGTCAGTCGCGTGCAAGTCCAGGGCATCCCACAATGCTCTGTACATATATGTTTATGCATTTATTATTATTCATCCCCATCATCATCATCAGCCTGAGTCAGTCCACTGCAGGACATAGGCCACGCCATCTTGTCACTGGTCTGGCCCTTGGTCTCTTTATATCATTTATAACCCAGTCCGTTACATTCTTTGTCCATCTGTTGTCCTGTCTCCCATGTAAATGACCTGCCCATTGCCAAATTTTTTTTTTTTTTTTTGAAGCTCATGAGTATATCTTCTACTTTTGTCTATTCCCTGATCCATGTCGCCCTCATCCGATCTCTTAGGTTAATTCCCAGCATCAACCTCTCCATCCCTCTCTGGGCACTTATTAGTTTCCTCTCCAGTAATTTGGTTGTAGTTCATGTTTCTGATCCATAGGTCATACTTGGTAAGAGACATTGGTTAAAGACTATTCTTTTTAAACTTAATGACGACGAGCCTCTTAGTATGCTACTATGTCTGCCAAAGGCGCTCCAGCTTAGACTGATGCATCGATTAATTTCCTCTTCACTAGATGTGTTTGTCTGTACGAGTTGTCCTAGGTATATATACTTGTCCACTACCTCTAGTGCTTCGCCTTGTACTTGTATCTGTTCGAACTGAACTCTACTGTTGAACATCACCTTAGTCTTTGTCTTGTTCATCCTAAGTCTGATTTTCAGACTTTCTCTATTCAGATCATTTATTAGTTGCTGCATTTCATTTGCAGATTCATCTGCAAATCCTAGATTGTTTAGGTATTTGTCTCCTATTTTGATACCCTTTCCATTCCACTCTAGCTTTTTTAATATTTCCTTAAGACAAACTGTAAACAGTTTTGGTGAGATGGTATCGCCCTGTCTAACACCTTTTTAAATTGGTATTTTGTCGGTTTCTGTGTGGAGCTTGATGGTTGCTGTCCCATCTTTGTATATATTTTCCAGTATTTTACTATATACCTCCTCTACTCCCCGTCTTCGGATAGCTTCCAGTACTGATGGTATCTCTACAGAGGCAAATGCCTTTTCGTAATCGATGAATGCCATACGAATGCCATACGCGGTCAGTCAGAGATGCGAGTTGTGATGACTTTTGTTAATAGTTTGTAAGTAGCTGAAAATAGGCTTATTGGTCGGTAGTTCTTTAGATCCTTTCTGTCCCCTTTTTTATGTATCAAAATAATTGTTGCATTTTCTAAGGCTTTCGGAGTTTTCCCGTTGATAAGGCATTTGTTAAAAAGATTGGCTAGTTTCACATTCTCCTGCATCTACTATAAGGTCTATACTAGTTCCATCTTCCTGTGGTGTTTTCCCTCTCTTCATCCCTTTTGGCGCTTTTTTTATTCCTTCTGTTGGGTTTGCTAGGTACGTCTCTATTTTACCCCCCTTTGCTCTATCCGTGGTTGTTCATTTGAGTTCTTTTTTGAGGACTTTTACGGGGCCTATAGATCCCTGTAAAAGCCCTCCTTTAAAATCTTTTTGTTTTCTTTCCCTTATTATATGTAATTCCCTTTGGGTTTCTTTTTTGCATACAATTTAAAATTTTCCCTTTTTTCCCTGAGTTTCTTTTATTTTTTGGTATTTAAATTTCCGTACATTTTTCCCTTTTTTTTTCCCTTTTTATGTATAGCCTTTTTTAGTTCAGAAAAATTCTTTTTTTGGTCCCCCTGTTTGACGATTTTTTTCCAAAACCCCCTTTTTTTTGAATAAGCTTTTTAGTTTCCACTGAGAATTTGGCTAGAGTTTTTGGGAATTTTTTCCCGGCCTACTTCCAGTCCCGCTTTCCTTTTTTTATGTCTTTGAACTGTTTTATATATAGAAAATTAGATAGCATATGAATAAACGTACACACACATAACCACACACACACACATTTTACTAAAAACATATATTAACAAATTTTAACCCCAATATATACAATATAATACATATATATTTTAAATATATATTTATTTTATAAATATATTTTTTAATAATATATATAATATATATATTTTCCATACAATATATAAAAAAAAAATTAAAATTAAACATATAAAATTTTAATATATATATATATATATATATAAAAATTTATATATATAATAAAAACATAATTTTATATATCCCAAAAAAATTAAAATTATATTAAAATAATTATAAATATATATTATATTTTCCCATTATATTTATAATATATTATATTATATTTTATATATATATATTTTAATATATACACACACAAATAAAAATTTTATTTTCCCAAATATATTAAAATATATAATAAAATTTTATATTTTATAATTATATATATATAAAATTTATACATAAAAAAAATATAATCCCACATAAGTGTGGGTATGTGTGTGTGTTTTTTGTGGGGGTGTTCCCAATTTTTTTTTTTGTTGTTTTAATTTTATAAAACGTATAATTATATATATATATTATAAATTATTAATATATATATATATATATATATATAGAAAAAAAAATATATATAAAAACTAAAATTTTTAAAACATTTTTGCGTGATAAATCACAAGTTCATTGGTATCGCCCTTACAGGTCCTTGTTCTTCTGTGTCAGCTTCTCGCCGTTGCCTTCGTCAGCGGTCACAGGAAATACAAGCACTTCCCGGGGACTTACAGGTGGGGCTTCGCCGAGAGCGGCCCTATATCCTTCTCGGGAGGCGCCTCTTCGGCTGGTGGGGCCCGCTCCGTAGGATTCGGTGACTTTCGCGGCTCGGTTACGTTCGGCAACAACCGAGGCCGCTGGGTGGGAAGGGCCACGCCTATCTTCAGGGCCCCGTCCCCCAAAAGGGTCGTTTTCCGCCACGATTTTCGTCTCAGCCCTGGCTTCCTGACAACGCCGTTTAAATCCCTACGATTCTCGCCGCAGAGGAAGGGGGCAAAAGGGGGGAGGATTCCGACCGCGCAACCCTTTCCCGGCCGGGTCCAGGGGGCCCCCGATTTTTTTTTTTCCAATGACGGATTCTACAGGGGGGGTCGACCCAAGGGAGATCTTTATGGCAGAGCTCTACGGGAGCACTGCCCTTTGTAGTCAGACATGTGAAACTCAATGAAACTGACGGGGCTGCCGTCATAGTAAACCCTCAAGTTCTGGCGTATGCAAATGAAAACAAAGTATTCAATGGGTAATGAATTCGCCCAAGGAGCCCCCTTTCATTTTGAAAGGCTTGGTGCCAAACGCATTGCGAAGAAAATTGATTTTAAAA
Organism: Penaeus monodon; assembly: GCF_015228065.2. Lineage (NCBI taxonomy): Eukaryota > Metazoa > Arthropoda > Malacostraca > Decapoda > Penaeidae > Penaeus > Penaeus monodon. The sequence goes on along the minus strand of NW_023641034.1, from coordinate 37,810 downwards.
TTTTTCGAAAAAAAAAACAAATCTTAGAGCGAAAAAAAAAACTTTAAAAAATTGCCCCGGGACAATGAGGACTCGAGCCGCAAACATAAAAGACCTTATTGACACGCCCCCACAACTGCCAATCCCGAGGTGAAATTTTCACCCCAAAGACGCGAAAAAAAAACATAAGATTCACCCCTAAAGAACGCCAAAAACGGGGGTCCTCACCGGGGCCCATGGGGCCCGACACAGACCATGATGTTACACAGATACGGGACAAAGCGCCGCCCAGACCCCCAAACGAAAAACCAAAAGACGTTTGAAGGTTTTTTCGGGGCCTGCACAACTCCCAGCATCGACCATTCATCAACGGGGGGGCCTTTTTGGCCCTGGTGGACCCCAGTCAGGCAGGGGCCTCGAGAAGGCCGCAGACGGACGGAGGGGAGCGGAGGGCGGGGGACACCCCCACTAAACCCAAGGGGGTCCCGTTTAGGCTACCAACGGGAAGCATCTGTTGAACCCTTTTGGGGGTGCAGACGCCCCATCTAAAGCAACTTAAACCCAATGTTTAAATAAAAACGCTGTTTGGGACTGGTTTTATTTTTCCCTTTTTTAAACCTTTCTGTGCTCCCGCTTTACCCACAAACCCTTTTATACGGACAGCAGTCGGGCTCTAAAAACACAAAAAAAAGCGTTTTTGAAAAAAAAAAATATAAACTATTGTAACATAATGTTTGCTTTTTTAAAACCCTTTAAAAATCATTAAAGATAAAAAAAACCCCAATAGGGAAGCAAAGTACAAAAAATTTTATGTTTATCTTCCCTAATTTTTTCAAACACCTACCTAATATGTTGTGTTTTTCTTCTTCGAAAGTCTTTCCCCCCCTCAAGGAAAGAAACCGGGGTCGCCGGTACGGTTTTTTCCGGGAGGGGTTTTTCATCATGATTGTAATTGGGTTTTTTTAAAAACCGGGATACCCTTCCTGCCCTAACCCCCCCATTCATCGGGGGATTTTTGGGGTGTGTGTGTGTGTTTGTGTTTTTTATTTGTGTTAATACATATATATTAATTTTATATATATATTATTATATATATATATAAAAAAATGAATATAAATATATAATAGGTTATAAAAATATATATATATATATATATATAAAATTAGATATATTATAAATAGGGGGGCGGGGGCGAGTCGAGGGGACTGGGGGGGGGGGGGGGGAATGTAAAAAATTCCAGAGATTTGAATTAAAAAAAAAAAAAAAAAAAAAAGAAAACCTTTAGGTGGTGAGGGGGAGTTTTTTTGCTTTGGGGGGGGGGGTTTTCGGTTTTCCCCTGGTTAGGGGGCAAAAGGGGAGTTTTTCCCCTTTTGGGGGAGGGGGTTTTGAAAATCAAAAGATTGGGACTATTTAGGGCCCAAACTGACATTCTGCAAAAAAAAAAAAAAAAAAAAAAAAAATTCCCAAAAATTTCCCAAAAAATAAAATTTTTTTTTTTAATCGCCCTTTTTACATTTGGAATTTCCCTTCACAACATTTAATAAAAAACTTTTTTTTAAATCAATCTGGAATCCAGATGTAGGACAAAACGAAAGCAATTCCGGGGCCCGTTCCTGGGAAGTTTATTTTTCCAGGAATAGAACAAACAATTTTGGATAATGTTTATACAATATTTTTTTAATTCCATAGGTTTTTAAACTTCCTCTCCCCTTTTTATTGGGGATTAATCTATGTCGGTATCGTTTTTAAAATTTTTTTTTTCACCAAGACGTGCCTGGAACATAACCCCATAGGTTTTCATTCCTTTTTTATTTCCCTAAAAGTTTTTATGATAACTGTGGGTTCTGAATATCCCAAATAAATAAAAAATTTCAAAACAAAAATTTTGGAAAATTTTAAAAAAAACTAAATTTTTTCGGTTTTTAAAAGAAATGATATTTTTGATTATTTTTTAAAGACAAAAAACGCCTTTCACACAACGGCGCAGGGCACAGTTTTAACATAATTATTACTTGGGCCACAAAAAGTGTTTTTCATTTTTCTGCTTTTAAGAAAAAATAATATCCAAAAGAAATTATCCTAGGGTTTAAACAATTTTTTTGGTGTGCTTTTAATTTGTTTTTTTGTTGTGATGGGGGGGGGGGAAGGGGGCGATTGAAAAAAAAAGTAGATTACTGTCCATTCAAAACTCCGCTAGTTAGGCTTTTTAAAGGACCCCGGGAAAGTCTTTTCCTTTCCCTTTTTAAATTACCCCCACTAAAACCTTTTAACAATACTTTTAAAAAATTTAAAGTTCAGGGAAAACCAACGGGCCAAACTAAAAATTTAGTGCCCCCATTCTGTTAAATGAGATATTTATTATATTTTAAAAGTCTGTGTGAACTTTAAAAAACCCAAAAATAAAAAGCACAATTTTTCAGCAATTTCGGAGGGGGGGGAGATAAACTTGGGCCCCGTCCCTTTTTCCCTTTCTGGGGGGGGGGGTGCTCGCCCCTTCCCCCCCCTGCTTCCGCCCCCCCTAGTATAATATATAAATAGATATAATATATATATATATATATATAAAAAATTAAAATTATCTGTGTGTGGGGTGTGGTGGGTCTGTTGTATTATATGTTTAGGGTATATGTATATATATATTATAATTTATAAAATATATTATATATATATTTTTAATATATATATATATACTAAAATTATATATATTTTATAATATATATATTATAATTTTTAAATATAATACAATATATAGTTTTATATATACATAAAATAATATGCATATTATATAATAAATATATTTGCATTATATATATATATATATATATATATAATATTTTATATATATATATATATATTTTTAATATGTGTGTGGGGTGTGTTTTGGGGGGGTGTTGTGTGTGGGGGGTGTGTTTTGGGGGGGTGTGTGTGTGTGTGTGTGTGTTTTTATATATAAAAATTTTTATTTTATTATTTTAATTATATATATAATATATATAAAATATATATATATATATATTTTAATGTATGTAATGTTTTTGTGTGTGTGTGTGTGGGTTTGGGGTGTGTGATTTATATGGGGATATATAGGTATATATAGTAACAAACCACAAACACAACACACAAACACACACAAACCACACATATTTATATTTTTAAATAATAAAATTTTAATTATTTATATAATATTTTTTATTTATTTATTTTTTTATACATGCACACACACACACACACACCCCACACCCAAAAAAAACACACACAACAAAACACACACACACACACACCCACAGATATATATATATATTTTATATATATTATATAGATATATAATATATAATTATATAATAATTATACAAATATATTCGTATTCTTTGAATACCACCCCACACACACACCCCTACACCACTTATGAAAGGGGCGCAGAGGGCGGGGGGGGGGGGCATCCTCCTGTTTAAAGGACCCCGATCTGTGACTCAGTGTTTTTACTGAGAAGCAAAAAAAACCAGAATTTTAAAGCTAATGTAAAACCAATTTCTCCTCCTGAAAAAAAAAGGGAAGTAATAAAATCCCTTTTAAAAATCTTTTTTATTTTATTGGTAAAAGCCGTCATAAAAGACAAAGAAATATACTTTTTTTTTTTTAAAAAAAGGGTAATAATAATAAAAAATGAATAAAAAAATAAGAAAAATAAAAAAAAACCCCCATTTTTTTTACTGGGGCACAGAGTTTTGATGACAAAATTTAAACCCCATCCCGTGGTCTTTTCCCAAAAGGGGGGAAATTTTTTTTTTTGAGAACTTTATCAAAATAAAAAATGATGTTTACCTTCCTGGTTTTTGTAATTTTTGAAAATCTATGGGGGGTGGGGGAGGTACACTGACCCCAAACCTCGAAAATGATAAAAACCATATATGCAATGAAATACATAAAAAGAAAGCTTTTTTTTTGGGAGGTTTTTCCAATACATGAATCTTTTCAGAACAATAATGTTTAATGGAAAATTTAATATTCAACATTATCTTTTACAACAAAATGTAATACATTTGGAACTCTGTTTTAACAAAGTTTAAAAAAAAATGGTCAGGATCTTTCCAGGGTTTTCATATAAATCTTTTTTGGAAATTTTTAAAAACAAAATAAACAGCGACAAAATAAGTGAAATAAAGAGTACTTATTTTTTTTTTTAGGAAAATAAATATTATGTAGAGTACTGCATTGTGAAATTAAACATTTCTTTAAAGGGTAATAAATTGTCTCCCAAAAAATGACGAATAAATTTTTTTTTGACTCATTTATCATTTTGTGTTTTTTTTACTGTCTGCTTTGGTGAAAAACCCAAACAAAAGGGTTTTTCCCGGGTATCCCCCTGGCAGGCAGTTTTTTGACTCCCAGGGTTTTTAAAGAGAGGTGTCGTACCTTCACTTTCCTGCCATTGTAAAAACCTAAAGATATTTCTAGTAAAAATTTGGGTCTACGATGGGAATTTATTGCTTTTATCACTTTTTTTTTTTGCTTCCTTATTGGTTTTTTACTGCAACCGAGCTCTTGTAAACCACCCCCAGTGCAGAGAAAAGATAGTGAATATTTTAAATTTTAATGTGAAATATATATATATTATATTATTTTAAAATATATATTATATATTTAAAATAAAATAATATTTTATAGGGGTTTTGTGGTGTGGGGTGTGTGTGGTGTGTGTGTTTTGTGTGTGTGGTGGGGGTTTGTGTGTGGGGTGTGTTTTTGGTATGTGGGTTTTGGGGGGTGCGCGCCCCGCGTGGTATGTAAAAATTGAATTTCATACTTTAGGATGTATTTTTTTTTTGGGTTTTTTTTTGTTTTGGGGTTTCCCTTGATAAGCGGGGGCCCAACTGACGAACTTTGGAAAATTAAGAAAATTTCCCCGCGGGACGGGAAAACGAGAATTAAAAGCCCAAAGAAAAAAATTTTTAAATTTGCCAAGCAAAAAAAATTTGGGCCCTGGAGTTTAATGTTTTGCCCCCAAGAAAAAAATTTAGATTTTTTTCCCCCATTAGTTTAGTGAGTTCCCCTTTGGGGGGAAGCTTTTTCAGTACGATTAAAACCAAGTCCGGGGGCCAAAATTTACCATAAAATAAATAATTTTATATTTTAGGGCTTCCTTTTAAAAGTTTTGAGGCCCCCTAAAATTTTTTTATTGTATTGTGAGTAAAACGATTTTCAATTTTTTATAAGCCCTTTATTTTAATACTTTAAAAAGACCCCTCCAAGCTTTAAAAAATTTTTAAGGGCCTGTCAAATCTAAACCGCTCCCGCCAAATCCCCACGTCTGCACGAAAATTTTAATTTTAATGACTTGAAACCTTTTTTGGGCCAAGCACACCCTATAAAACCCTTTTCCCACCCCTTTCATCGCCCCCCAAAGGAGGTAAAAACAGGCGGGGGTCCCCCACTTTGCTTAGCCCACATGGTCATTTGTTACCCTTTCACCCAGCTGGGTTTTCCCTTTAAACCTATTACCCAGTGGGCATTTTCAAAATGGCTCTGTCAGCCTGTGGTTTAGTCCATAAAGGTTTAACTTTCAAGTTTATGTAAATTTTATGTGGGGGCCCCTTTTGTTATGTCCCGGACTAAATATTTTTCCTGGGCAGGACCCCAAAAGGGTTTAGGGATCATGAGCTAGAAATCTGGGGAAAAGATGGAAAACCGTCGTAAACCAAACCCAAAGGTAAATAGTCGTTTTACTTTGACTGCAGGGGGGGAAAGGTTTAGACATACTTTCCCGCCACATAACAGCACTTTCAGCCCCAGCATATAGGCTTTTTTAATTGACCAATAATCTTGATTAAAATTTCCGCTACCCCTTGGGCCCCAAAATTGAAAAACAGTACTCAAGTGAAAAGGATACAGCCCAAAATTAAAAGGGCACAGTCTTTTTTTTGGATCTCCCCGGGAATTTCTGAAATGATCAGAATCCTTTTTTCGATGTGTAGCCCAATTTTACGAAGTAAAAAAGAATTTAATCTATTATATGCCATTTGAAAGGATGTACTGGATAAAAAAACTGTTTAGAAGCCCCAAAAGTATATAATAAAATGTTTTTAGTAAAGAACATGTGTTTTTTTCTATCCCAAAGATTCCCCAACTGTTTTCCCCCCAAAAGTCCCAAAAAAACACCAAAAACAGCCAAAAAGGGCCACCCCAAACATTTAAAAATTTCCCAAATTTATTTACTTGTTTTAAATTAAAATTTTGTTTTTCCCTTTTTCCCATAGTCTGATGTCGATGCCCAATTTCTTATACTTTTATCTTATTCCCCCAACTAGGCTGTCGGCCGACACAACCACGCGCACACACACAAAACACACACCCACAAAAAACCACACCCACAACAAAACACACACACACACCCCACACACCCCCACATATTTGGGAGTCGGTAGCGATGTTTCCCATTGTTTTAGGAAATTATCCCCTTGCTAGGGCCCAAACCCCAAAAACTCCAAATCTGGCAAAAATTAAGTACCCGGGTTTGACAACCCTGGTCAAAACCCTGTGAATCTTTAAGATGCTTTCTATTATCCCCAATTTGAAAACCTAAAAATTAAAATTTTTTGGGCCCAAATTTTATTTCGAGCAAAAAAAAATTAAATTAGTGAACTGGCAAAAATCAATCAAATGCATATAAATTTGAAAAATATAACAGCCCCAAAAGGGAACAAAAACAAAATCGAAAAAATTTAAAAGTGGTAACAATATTGTTAAAAATGAAAAAATGATGGGAAAATTTAAATAGCCGTCTCACCTGCCTATGACTACAGAGATTATACGGGCATATTTTTAAGTTTACAGAGAAAAGATTTAGGGAAAAACAGAGAGAGAGGAGGGTATATATGAAATATATTTTTGGTAGGCCAATTCTTTCCCCCCCGGTTTCGGGGGGACACCCTTGGTCCCCCCTAGTTGAATCTGTCCCCCCAATTTTTCCTTTCCCTGTTTCCCTCCCCAAAGGGATCTGAAATTTGTCCAGCCCTTTGGTCAATTCAGGGTTGACCAAGCTTTTTTGGGATACTCTAAGCCTTTTTCCATCAAAGGGTTTTTCTTCCCCTTCTTCAGCTTTTTTCCGCGCCCTGCTCACCCCCCCCTCTAAATCAGTGCCATTCTAGTTACTGTTAGCCCCACCTTTTAAATTTGGGTTATGTCATCTCACTTAAATTACCACTGCCCAAAACAGTCGCTAACAAAAAGGAACCCCTTTTCTGTAGGGTACTAAAAGATTTTTTCCCGCTAAGTTTTTCCTTTTAGTCCCATAAAACCCCATCTTTCATTTTTACCCCTTCAAATGGTCATCGCCATTTTTTTTCCAATTTTTTAAATGAAATTTACATTTTAAAATTTCTTTCTTTACAAACACCAAAAGCAACCCCCCCCTTAGTTTTTTCACTGTGTGTCCCCGTTTTTTTCTAACCAGTCTTTCAATCTAGCTTTGTTTTTTTTTTTCTCTCCTCCTTGACCCCGTTTACTTTTCTAAACTCAATTTGTGGGGGGTTTCTCCCCAAAAAATTGCCCACCACGGTTTACACCTGTGGGCCCTGTGTGTCTCGTTTTAAAAAAAATTTCTTTGCATTGAGTAAAAGTGGCCAACTTTGGGGTTGTCCTTTACATAGAGCCCCATAACCCGCTTATTGTTCTGTTGATTCGCTCTACTAAACCCCCAGTTCTTTTGGGTTTTTGGGAGTAATGATCTTTTGGCTTTATTTCTAAATGAAAATTTAAATTCCCCCAAATTTTTTTGTTTTTAAATTTTTAAATCCCATCAGGGCAGCCCTAGAATTAAAAAATTTTCTCAGGGCCGCTTTGAGGCAATTTTCTTTTTTCAACCTATGCAATTTAAAAAAATTTAAAATAATTATCAGGTTTCTGTCAGGCGACACTGGCCCCCCTTGAAAAAAAGGGGTTTAGGATAGGCTTGAAACCCCCCTTAACATGTTAGTTCACTTCCCCTTTCCCCCACTTTTTTTCAAACAGGGTTTGGTGATCTTTGGGGAAATTGCCTCAAAACCCCCTTTTACTAAAGGGAGATTTTTAATGGGCCCACAGGACCTCTGGTGAGACAAAAAACCCCCGAGGAAAGGGGCCCTTGGGGCTGGTGGGTTTTTTTCAAATTAAACCGGGCCCCATCAAAAGGGCATTTGTGGCGAAAACCCCCTAGATAGAAATATTTAAATATTTAAAAAACTTTTTAAAAAATTTTCGATAAAAATTTTTTCAAATAACAAAAAATATATTAAAAATCAAAGCATAAATATTTTGCTTTAAGTGTATAAAATTATTACATAAAATTGTGGGGAATTAAATTTTTTTGAAAATATTAGTTTTCCCCAAGGGGAAAATAATAAGGAAACCTCTAAAACATAAAAAAACCCCCCCCAATAAATTTTTTTTAGTGTATAAAGGCGGAGGGCATAACGTCTTTGGTTTGAGAATGTTGCAATCTTTCCCCCTACATGTTCGAAAACCCTTAATGGCTCTTTGGCATCCCTCTATCTAAAAAAGGTTTCGCTTTAAAGACCTTTGCTGTTTAAAGGTTTGAAAAATTTTTAAAAAATCAATCCCCAAAATTGGCTTTCCAAAATTTTGCCCAAAAACCCTGGTCCATGAGTCAGTTTTTGTGTGACCCATTCTTTTTTTTGTTAAAACAACTTCCCACTTTTCGGTTTAAATGGAAAGTTGGGCATCAGCTTCCAAGGGCCCTCTCTAATCTCTTTCACTTTGTTTCCTTTGAGTTATGGTCCACTTTCCTTCCCAAATTTAAAAAAACAAGGACAACTCCTGAAGGGTGGGTTTTTAGGTCGTTTTTGGGGAAAGGAAACGAGCTCACTGGGCTAAACGGCAGTGCCTTGGCCTCCCGATAAACCCCGTCATTCCCCCTGAAAACCAACATGCGCTGGGTACCCAACAAAGAGTTATATTTTTTGTGTTGACATCAGTTTCAAGCCCCCTCTTGAACCTCCCCACTAAGTGTGATGATGATTTGATTGATGAGTTTAAACTCTTTATTGCTTGAAAGGCCCCTACGAGAGTCAAAATATATTACAATCAAAGATTCATATATCTCTAGTCCCTCTTACCCGCTGTAAGGATGGCATGTAACTTTTGCAGTGAAAATTGATTGCTAAAAAAGACTTTCCCAAATCCTCTTCCCTTTTGCTCACTGCTGCAAAGCCCACACCATTTTTAGATTTCGAACCATCGGGATATTTTTGCATCGATTTTTGGGGAAATTGAAATGTGTTTTAAGAAAAACCTTGAATTCTGCTTCAGCCTCTCCCTTTTTTCCCCAAATTTCCGGGGGGGGGGGGAAAAAATTTCCCGCTCGACTTGATTAGTCCAAGGGGGGAAAAGGGGGAAAATTTCCAAAAAGGTAGAACTTTGTGAGATTTTAAATTTAAAAACTTCCCAAGTTCCTTTTTCTCCCCCCACAATGGATCACTATCCCCCAAGGGGGGTTTAAAAACCCCTCTGGATGTAGGAGATCCAGAATCCTTTGTAGTCTCGTGTAGTAAATCAGGGGTTGTAATCCTGGGATAATTTAAGGGGGTTCCCACCCCCTCAGAAAACAGGGACTCCACAGGGGAAAACCTGAAAGCCCCCTTTTGGATTCTGAGAAAACTTCCCCTTAAAGAAATGAGGGCCAACATCTGGAGGGAAAAGTGGGAGTTGCAGGTGAAAAACCTCCCCAAAACCCTAGTCAAACTTTTCTATGATTAAATGGCCCGTAAAGCAGTAAGCGTTTTGTTTTTCTGCACCCCAAGAGAAAATGTGAAAGAACCCCCCAAAAAATTTGGTTTTTTGTAAACCCACTTTTTAATGTTTGATGTGAGGCAAACCCCTGTAAAATCTTTTAGGGCAAAAAATTTGACCCAAGTACTTCACCTCTTGGCCAAATTTCAGTGGGTTTACTCCCAAAAGAGGGAAAGATGAAACTTTCCTTGTTTGGAAAAATGTTAGCCATGGGGCTTGCTTGAAGAAAATTTTAACCCCTGGGTTTTGTTGCCCACTGTACAACCTGATTTATTGCAGTCTGCATGTGTCCTTGCCCATCCTGGGGCAGTACAGTGTAAAGTCTCCCTAACAAATTACATGGAAAACAGCAAATTTTGGAAAAAAACCTTTACGATTTTATTTTTTAGCAATGGCAAACAGGGGCACACTTAAGATACTTTCCCCTTTTGGGGGGCCCCCCCCCGCTGATCTTCCATGTTAAAAAAAACCCCGTTTTCACCCAAAATCTAAAATTCCTTTTAAGTAAAGGGAAACCTTTTTTATGAAAGTAGGTAATGCTCCTCTTAAACCCTTGTCAACAGTTTATGAGCATGCCATACTTTTTAAATAAATATTTAACCTTTTTAAGGTCAAAAAAAGACTGCTATCATGTGCGCCCCGTGCAAAAGGTATTCTGTATAGCAGTTTCCCCCCACAAGTGGCCATCTTTGGTTGATTCAATTTTTTTTAAAACCCCCCCTTTATATGGGGGCAGTAGTTTTTTCCCTTTTTTAGCGCCTTGTTAAAAACCAAAGTTTAAATTTTCTCCCATTTAGGTTGCACAGCAGCTGGTGAGAGAAATTCTCTGGGAATTTCCCCGGTGTGGGGAAACATCCCCCCAGGTTTTGGAAAGGAAAAATTTTTAGCCCCTTTTTATGTGGAAAGGCCCCTTGGGCCCCCCCTAAGATCCAATTGAATAGGTCCAATTTGGAACTTCTAGGAACTCTCCAGTGAGATTCATTTTGGTTTTTTTGGGAAAATTGTCCTTCCTGATTTTTTTGGGTTATTATTTTTTAAAAATTTTCTGGGCCCCATCAAAAGCTAAGGCATTTCCCGGGGAATACCTTGTTAAACAGAAAAATTAAAATGTTTAAAACTTTAAAAACTATCAATAAAATTTTCTTATAAAAAAATAAAAAAATTAAAAAACAAAGCATAAATATTTACTTAAAATTCTAAAAATTTTTGCATAAACATTATGGATAATTAAATTTTTTTTAAAAAAATTAGTTCCCTAAGGAAACTAATAAACCCTCCCCTTTTCACCAAACCTCCTCCAATACCCTTCTTTAGGGGGTATATAGGGGAGCAAGTAATAAGTTTTTTGGGCTGAGGGAAAGTTGCAAATCTTTCCAAATACATGTGCCCACGTTTAGGGCTTCCCGGCACCCTCACAAAGTGCTTTACCCTTTTTGCCAAACATCGGCCCAAATCGGGCTTTTGTGCCCGATTCTTTTTCCTTGTTAAATGCAAATTCTACTTTTTGGTTGGGATGGAGCTAGTCACCCAAAGAAAATCACTCTAAACTTTCCCCAGTTTTTTTTCTGGGAAAAATATGCCCCCATTTTTTCCTTTTCCAAATTTTTCACGAAGACAAAAACCTGATGCTGGGTTTTTTAGGTCGGTTGGGGGGAGAGGAAAACGGTCACAAGGGGGCTGAACGGCAGCTTTCCCTTTGGCCCTTTGATCACTCGCTAAATTCCCCCCTGACATCAAAAAAGTGCGGCACCCAACACAGAGTTATCTTTTTTCGTGTTTTACATCAGTGCAAGCCAACCCTTTAAAAAACCCCCCACTATTGGAGGGGATGAGTTTAAGCTCTTGATTTTTTGCAAGGGATACAGAGTCACAATATACAAATTTGAAGGTTCATAAAATCTTAGTCATCTTAAATGCTACCAAAGGGTGGCATGTAAAATCTGCAGTGAAGATTGAGGGGTAGAAAAAAGGGCTGCCAAATTTCCCGTCTTCCTTCCCCTTCCTGCTCAAAGCCCCCCCACCATTTTCAGTTTCGAACCTATGTTTATATTGCATCTTTAATTTTTGGTACTTAGAAAAATTGTTAAGAAATCTCCGACTTTGGGTTTTAGACCTCTCCCCCTTTTTCCCAAATTCCCAAAAAATCCGCTCCCACTTGATTAGTCCAAGGGGGGAATTTCGGAAACCAAACAGGCCCAAAAATTAGTGAGGGCTTTAAAATTTAAATTTTTTTCTAAAAAGATTCCCCCTTTTTCCTACCATAGGATCGGCTATCCTCAAGGGGGTTGAAAAAAAATTGGAAGAGGAAATTTCCCCGAACCTTTTTTAGTCTCGGTTTGTAAATCAGGTTATGTAGCCCCCGGGTAATGAAAAAGGTGGTTCCCATTCCAGCATACAGGGTCTCCACAGGGGAAAAACCTAAAAACCCCAGTAAAAGATTTGAGAGGTTTTATTATGAACCCAGTCCAAAAATTGGAGAACAAGTGGGGGGGTTCAGAGGGAAAAAACCTTTACATCCATAAACAAGCTTACTACGAATAAAACACCGGTAAAGCCCTAGAAGCGTTGTTTTCGGTTCAGCACCCCAAGGGTAAATTTGAAAGAACCTGCAAAATACTAAGGCTTTTGTAGCCTTCATTTTAACTGTTTGGGGTGAGGCACCCCTGAAGTCTTTAGTCAAAAATTAGCCCAAGGACTTCACCCCCTTTGGGCAAATTGCCGTGGGTTTTTTTTCCTAAATAGAGGGGGGGGTTGGGAAATGTTCCCCATTTGGGGGAAAATGATAGCCATGATCTTTTCTTGGAGAAAGTTTTGAACCCATGATATTTTTGCCCACTGTAAAAAATGATTTATTGCAGTCTGCATTTGGGCCTTGCTCATCCCGTTTTAAACCCTTCCCCATGAGCAGTACAGTGTAAAGTCATCCACAAAACAGATTACATGAGACAGCCCTTGGAACAACCTTTTCGATGGGTTTATAGCAATTTCAAACAGGGCACACTTAAAACACCCCCTTTTGGGACCCCCCCCAGCTGATTTTTCCAGGTTTTTTTGAAAAAAGGTTTTCCCAAACCCAATTTTAAAAATTCTGTCAGCAAGGAACTTTGTATGAAGGTAGGTAAAATCCTCTTTTAAAACCCAAAGGGCATACAGCTTTATGGGGTATGCCATGCTTCCCCAAATAATCGTAAAAAAAAACCTTTTCAAAAGGGCAAAGAAGATGTTTTCATGGACGTCGCCCGTGGGGAAGGGGAAATTCCCCTTTAAAAGCAGTTTCCATCCTCACAAGGCATCTGTGGTTTTATCTTTTAATTTTTTAAAAACCATATTGATATGGGGTTTAACAAAGTTTTCTTTTTTTAGCAGCCATGTCCCAAACCCGAAGTTGAAACATTTTTCCCAAAACTTGCAAGCAGCTGGGGAGGGAAAATTTGGTTTTCAATTTTCCCGGTGCGGAAGCCCCCTTGCCAAAGGTTTTTTGGAACAGGAATGATTATACTTTTTCTCCATGTGGATGGCACTGTGCCCCCCCTATAGATCCTTTAAATAGGGCTAACAGAAAGGTTCTTTGGGGCTCCTTTTTGGTAAGTGATATATCATTTGGGATGGAATTTCCGTAAATTTCCGGGCCAGTCACGGCAGAGCTGGCAAACGAGTCCATCTCCTTTCGCAAAAAATGGGGAAATTTAAAAAGGGAAATTCTGCTGCAGTCCTAAATGGAAAAACGACACCGGGTTTTTCCTGTTTCCCCCCAAAAAAATGGAGAATCGAGCAGGTAAGATGCTCCGAAAGATCTCCGCCATGGAAAATTTGCTGCTCATTTGCAAATCTTTTTTTTTGTGATGCCATCTTCTTCAGAACAGGTTGTGACATGGAAAATGCTCTTTTCCCGCGATCTTACGCACCCTTTTCTCATACCCATGCTAAGGGAAATCCCCCGAGACATTTCTGTTCCACGACCTTTCCCTCCCCCAGCCTCCTTTAGCACGCACCTGGGCCCCCGGGTGGGTCTTCTTGTAATTGATTTAAAGGGTACAATGCGGGGGGTGTTTCAATTTCCTTAATGCAGCTTTTCTTGCTTTTGAAAAGCTTGTTGGCATTATTTGATGGAGGTCGACGGTAATGGCCGTACTTTTTGGGGGAAAGGATGCTCTGCTGCAAGGGGAATTCGTGGGTGTGAGGTGATTTAAAAGCATTTTTTGAAAAACACTGGAAAACATTCACAGATCCTTGGGTCCCGCATTTTATCTTTAAAAAAATTTTCCCGTCCGCTGTTCAAGTCGCCATCTCTGCACTCCATTGGCCGGAATAAACCCTTCAAACCCCCTTCAAAAGTATTGGAAAGTGGTCACTTTTCCCCCCAATTTTTTCCCAACCGCCAAGTGAAGTTCAAAAAAAAAAATGTGAATTTAGGTGAGCCTATTTATAGGTTTTATATTTTGGGGAAGCCCATTTTTTAATTTTGGAAATTTTGTGGGAAAATGTCACTGTTCAGTAACACTGCATCTACTTTAAGAACAAGGAATCCCCAAGGGGCCCTTTCCCCGAGGGTTGGGCCCAAAAGGCTCCCGAGAGGTGAGCCGGCCCCTTGAAAACTCCCAAGGTAGAAAAAGGATGTGGCAATGGGCCCCAAATAGATCTTCCAAAACATTTAAAGTTAAAATTATGTGGAGGAAGGTAGGTGGAGGGAAAAAGTGTAAGGTTGTGTCCCGCCCATTCCCCACCCGCCTTCATCTGCAGTGTTTTTCTGCAGGTGGATGGCCCCGGAAAAGGGGAAAATTTGGAATACCAAATTTCTGGGTTTCTCCTCCATGAAGGGGCCCTTGTCAAAGGTTCCATAATGGGCTTGAAAATTGGGAAACCCTCAGGGAAATGGGACGATTTTCCCCCGGTCATAATCTCTTTTAGGGAAAACACAACTGGGTTTCAGAACCATCAAATGGTTTCAGTTTTTTCCCCCTTTTGCATGAATTTTCCCCGGGCAATTTCCCTTGGAAGGGTATCCCGTTCCTTTTTTTTATTTTTTCATAAGGGTTTTTGGGAGCAACCCGTTTGGGCAAGGTTTGCCCCACACCTTAGGCTTTTCCCCTTTTCCCGGATCCGTGGTTTCCTTTTTAATTTGTTGACCGTGGAAAAGTTTTTCCCCAGGTTTCCCCTTTGGGAAAGGGTTTAGGAAATTTTTTTGGCCCGGGCAAAGGACGGACCCGAGCCTTTTTCCCCTTTAGGGGCATTCTGTCTAGCCGTGGAGGGCCCCCGTGGAAGGTGGCAGCTGGAGTCTTTTGGAAAAGGTTTAGGATTCCTTTTCCCGGGGCAAAAGGGGGAGGGCCCGAGCCTTTTTTTTCAGGGGCATTCCGCCCCGCAGCAGAGGCTCCTGTGGAGTTGGGGGCCCCTGGGGGCCTTTCTTTAGGTCCAAAAAACCCTTTCTTTTGGGGGGAGGGGTCTCCTAATAGACCCCCCACTCCTACCCCCATTTCGGTGGAAACAACTCACCAGAGGATTTTCAGCAATTTGGGGCCGGAAAAAGGTTTTTGAGGAAGTTTGGAGGGGTGTGGCTGTAAGAAGCCTTGGGGGGGGGAAGAGTTGGTGGGGAAAAGGAGGGCCCCAGAAACCCAACCAAAAGGGCCTACCCGGCTGTGCAAACAGCACACGGGACGTTGCTTTTGCCCCCTTTGGGAAAAATAACTTTCTCCCTTTCTCCTTTTAACCCAAATTTCCTTTTTTAAATTTGTAACCCTTTTTCATTGCTTTTTAAGGGAAACTTCATCCCTTTTTTGCCGTGGTAACAGCATATTTTGGAAAAACCCGGACAGTTTGTCATTCCTTGATGACCTTGGGGACCACACTTTTCCAACTCTTGGGGTTTTCCTTTTCTTTAAAAAGGCAAGAGTTGGCTCCATGCCCAAACCTTTTGGGAGTTTGGGAAACACCACATAGGTTTGGGCACTATTTGGGTTTAAACCCTTTAGGTGGGACCATGCTAAAATTTAAACCCATTCTGGAAGGAAATAAGTTTTTTTAAAAATTGAAGATTGGGGTCACTGTTTTCCCAAAACCCTCAACTTTTTCCTAAAAAGTTTTACTGCCATACATTAAAATTTTCTAGTTTTCCCCTAACCCGTTCCTCCCCAGAATAAAAATCATCAGGTTTCCCGGGGAAAAAAACAATTCCCTTACACTGATTTAGGGGGTTTTTAGGAAACATGAAAATTTAGGGCCCCCGGAAAAGTTGCATATCGCACGCAACGGCCCCTCTTGTCTGGTGACGAAACCTCAACTATCAGGCCGGGCCAAACTCGCTGTGGGGTGATGCGAGGATCCGTTACATACTTCAACATTTTTTCCCATGAAAACCCCAAAAATGGCAAAATCCATGATTTTATACCCAAAAACAAAGGTCCCTTTACTACCCCGGGACTTACTATTAAAAAGCTTTTATTTTTTAAACCAAAGGGAAGATCTCCCCTTTGTGGAATGAGGAGGACTTTTCCCCTTCTTACCGGTTTTTGGGGCCCGGGGCCCTTACCCATTCCCCTTCTTTTCCCTTTGGGAAACTGGAAAAAGGGTTTTTGGGGTGAGACGTGTGGGTTTTTTCCAAGGGGGTTTGGGCAAGGGATTGCCCCCAGGTCGTTTAGGGGGGAGAGCTAGAAACTTTGTAAATTTTAGACTCATACAAAAATTTTAATTTTTTCCCCAACCCCCCCTGGGGGGCCCAAAAGAGGGGGAAAAGCTATAGTTGGGGTTCAAAATTTCCCCAAAAGCCCCAGAAAGGAAAGAGGAATTTTACGCCCACTATTAAAAGTACTGATGGCAGTCTCGGGACCCATGCACTACGACTGAATAATGCCTGTTGACCCTAAACCATATTTGACCAGCCGTTGACTTTTACCGGGCCTTGTCAAGCAACCCCCCTAAACCCCGAATAAAGGGGCCAAAGAAAGGGGGTGTTTTCCCAGCTGCAGGGTGCAAACGTTTCAGCATCGCTCAACCTCCAGGGGCTCCTGTCTCCCCGGTAAAAAAGGAGTTCTCCCTGGTCCAAAAAGGGAAAAGAACCCGGGGGGGGGTACCCATCCCCTCTCATAGGCCTTGGTGCACCAGGAAGCCATTTTGTCTCATCCCTCACTGGTGACCCCTCCAGTATGGGTAGCCCTCTGGTCCGGCTCACCAGATCATTGGGACCTCAAGACCCCCCACCGCGGCAAGGCGGCTTCCGTTGGGGGGCGTAACTTCCTGAGGCAATCTTATGGCAGAGCTACAAAGCAGAGTCTATCTCCTTGCGCAAAAATGGCAAGTTGTATGGCAGCTCTGCTGCAGTCCTACTCAGTCCTGTTCAGCCCAAAGAGTGGAGAATCAGGAAGTGTAAGATGCTCCAGAGATCTCTGCCATGGACTTAGCTAGCTCATTTGTAACATCTTTTTTTGTCTGTGATGATTATGCCATCCATTTTCAGAGCAGGTGGTGACATGGATGTGCTCTTTCCAATGATCTTACACACCTTATCCCATACCCATGCTAAGGGGGTCCCAGAGTTAATTGAGGAGACATACTGTCTTCACAACATCCGTCTAGCCTCCTTTAGTACTCACCTAGCTTGACTTTGTCAAGGCCAGGTTACATTGCTGGTGCGCCATTTCAACTGCCTTAATGCAGCTTTTCTTGCTCTGACAACTTGTTGGCATTCATCAGACCACCATGGTACCGGAGGTCGATGGTACTGCCCGCTACTTTTGGGAATGGATATTTTTACTGCAAGGTGAATTCGTGATGTGAAATGATTAAAAGTATCTTGAACACACTGGCAAACATTCACAGATCCTTGCAATACTGCAGTTGATCTAAAAGATTCCAGTCTGCATGTTCAAGTCGCCATCTCTGCACTCCATTAGCTGGAATACCAGTCACCTCCAAAAGTATTGGAAAGTGGTCGCTTCCAATTCTACAGTAGGACTGCAGCAGAACTTCCATACAACTAGCCATTTTTGCAAAGGGAGATGGACTCTACTTTCTAGCTCTGCTGTGAGACTGCCCATGATGTGATGATATTCCATACCAAA
>NW_023641034.1:0-7500 GCF_015228065.2 Penaeus monodon | reverse complement strand
GAGAAGTGGAACTTTCAAAAAGGTGTGTCCCGTTTCTCTCTTCTGCCCTGCATCACTTTTGTGTTCAACTTGTGTTTTACCAGTGACATACATTAATCACCGGTGACCTGTTCATCATTAGACATCAAGGTAACAACTTACAAATCTTGAAGAAGTACAAGTCTTCTGCAACCGATCCTCGGCCAGCCTGAAAATGATGATGAAAAGGAAACAGCCCTAGAATTGAACTGACATCTCGAACCCGTCAAGAGTTTGTTCGTCTGATGAGGAACTCTTGAACTCGGTTTCCTTTCCATAATTGTTCAGGAGCTTTATGATATCTACAAGGATAATACCCGTGACAACCTTATTGAATTTCTTAAAGCTAACAAAAACCTACGGGAATTAAAAACTCATTTCAGAAATGAACACTTTGAACAGTTCCTACAAAGCATTAACAATAACACCTCAATGTCGGAGGTCTGGAAAAAAAATAATCGAATTTCAGGCAAACAAACTAACACCCCGCAGTTCCATAGTCCTCTTGCACAAGCAGATATGCTCCTTAGTCAATGGGCTGGAGCGTCCAAATTGAGCTCACTTCCCACAAATATTCCGGATCACCTTAGCCAATCTAAAATTGAACGCAAATTTGCCATTGAGATTGGATGTTCTGATACTGCCCCCTCAGACTTTGCTGAGATCACTGAGTGGGAACTGAACAATGCACTGATCAAAGGAAAAGCGCCCGCCCCAGGTGAGGATGGAATTACCTATAGTGTCCTCCGCCTTATAGCTCAGGTACCTGGTAATCCCCTTTTGCACCTATACAGGTTAAGTTTGTCACAAGGTATTCTGCCTGGCCCTGGACATGCAGTCTAATCATCCCTATACCGAAATCATACTCTGATATATTACCGACCAATTTCATTAACCTCATGTGTATGCAAAGTTCTAGAAAGGATAATTTTGAACAGACTCAGGTACAGGTTACAAGGTAAATTATCTCACAGACTGTACGGATTCCTATCGGGACGTAGCACACAACATTGCTTTGCAGAGTACTTTTCACACTCTAATCCAGGTAAGCACACTGTTTTTCTTGACCTTAAGTCAGCTTTGACATTGCAAACAGAAAAGTTATCCTAGAAGAATTAGTAAGCTTTGGCATCCGGGGTAAGATATTGAACTGGATTAGAATGTATCTCTTGAACAGATCTGCAAGTGTCCTGTTCAGGGGAGTGAGAAGTTCCACTTCACAGTCTTTTGAACTTGGGACTCCACAGGGAGGAGTTCTCAGCCCTATGCTGTTCAATGTCCTCATGCACAAGCTGGTGGCAGATATCCGACTTGGGGATGGTGAATCCATTATATGCTATGCTGATGACATATGCGTCAGAGCATCATCACAAGAGAGGATGCAAATAATTCTCGACAGAATCACAGCAAAGGCTCATGAGTGTGGATCAGTCATTTCCGCTGAGAAAACAATGGCTCTAAACCCATGTATCATACCCCCACCCACTTTCGCATAGGTGACCAGGAGCTTGACATATGCAACAAGTATAAATATCTCGGGGTGAATGTAAATGATGCAGACCTGGTCTTCTCTCTAAAGAAGAGACTCTGGGAGAGATTGAAACCTTTGAAAGTTCTTGTCGGAAGAGAACATGGCATCAATGTTAAGCTCTCTAGACTGTTTTACTTGGCTTTTATAAGGTCAGTTGTAGACTATCATGCACTGCACTTGTTGCAGTGTAAGGAATCAGAAATAGGTAGTTTGGAGGTAGTGCAAAATGATGCTATGATGATTATCCTCGGCGCACCGAGAACAGCAAGGATAATAAACATGAGATCAGAATTAAACTTACCATCCATTTCTGATAGAATAATATTTATTTCCACCATATTTGGGGTCAAAGCTCTGAGGGAACCCTCGTATCTCTCAGATTTCCAAAAACAACTGCAACATAAAATCACGCAAGTAGACGTGACAAATCACACATACGCGCGCCCTGTGATACACAAAATCTCCATGAACATTATAATACTCAATGTTCCAATTAGTAAAATACCAAAAGGTCGCTCCATTCCACCATGGAAGAATTCAACATTGATCGTGCACCTTACATGTCTACCACAAAAAAAACAGGGTGCATAACTGTGTGTTGCGCTAGCAACGGTAACGGAATACACAGAATCTATGGGTGATGATGCATATGAGTGTTACGCCGACGGATCCGTACAGTCTGGATACAAAGCTGGTTAAGGATATTGTGAACATAGATCTTGGATGCCTCTTGCTAGGGGTTTCACATATATTGAAAAGTTCTCATAAGGAAGAACTTGTAGATCTGACGAACGCTCAAAGGTCTAAAGGTTGTACCATAAGGCACTGCGATCAGTAATGAGATAGCAAGCCTTCCTATGGGTGGCACCGAAGTCAAACCAGACACTGTGACGTGGTTGTTGCCAAAATACGTTTAAGTTTGAGAATGTACTGGCAACTGCACGGTGCAAGAAGTGCAGATGAATCTAGATGTCGACTGTGTAACGAAGAAAACAAACGAACGCTTGAGCACTATATCTCGGAATGTCGTGTGATACAGCCTTTCAGACCACCTAACATGAGGGATAAAGAACTATGTGAATATTTCATTTCATCTGATACATTGGAAGATATACTCGTACTATACCCTAAATTTACTATGTAATAACTACCGTAAGCAAATAACTGTTATTCAAACACAGTGGCAAAAGCATATGAAAGTAATAATTTTTGTATGATGTATGGTTTATATTTATATTTTACCTTGTACAACTACAGTACTTACAGACTACTGTACAATGTCAGATATATGTAAAACTGTAATCATGATTGCCCACGCCTGAGCAGATAGCCAGGGTGGTAAATAAACTTACTTAACTTAACTGTAGATACAAGAAAAGTCGCCAAAGGGATGATAATGAACCAAAATTAGTTCTAATAGTTTATTGCCTAACATTCCACAAAAAATGGCAACAGATAAACGCCAAGACGAGGTAACAACAGCGGACATGAAGAGAATTTGTAACTCGATCCTGAAGCTAGAGAGAAACAGGTGCAGGGGATCAGCTGGTCCCTCGAAGGACATCACCGTCCGTACATGCTCGCTCCTCCTCCGCCGCCGCCAGAGGAGCCCCCGTACATTCCTCCACCTCCTCCTCCACCACCGGAGGAACCGCCGTATCCACCTCCTCCACCTCCAGAGGAACCGCCGTATCCACCGCCTCCACTTCCTCCACCTCCGGAGGATCCGCCGTATCCACCTCCTCCACTTCCACCTCCGGAGGATCCTCCGTATCCACCTCCTCACTTCCTCCTCCACCTCCGGAGGATCCGCCGTATCCACCTCCTCCACTTCCACCTCCGGAGGATCCTCCGTATCCACCTCCTCCACTTCCTCCTCCACCTCCAGAGGAACCTCCGTATCCACTTCCTCCACTTCCACCTCCGGAGGATCCTCCGTATCCACCTCCTCCACTTCCTCCTCCACCTCCAGAGGAACCGCCGTATCCACCTCCTCCACTTCCACCTCCGGAGGATCCGCCGTATCCACCTCCTCCTCCTCCCCCTCCAGAAGAACCGCCGTATCCACCTCCTCCACTTCCCCTTTCCGGAGGACCCGCCGTATCCACCTCCTCCTCCTCCACCTCCAGGGGAAAACCCGTACCCACCTCCTCCACCTCCACCTCCGGAGGATCCGCCGTATCCACCTCCCTCCTCCACCTCCAGAGGAACCTCCGTATCCACTTCTCCTCCTCCAAACCTCCGGGGGAAACCCTCCGTATCCACTTCCTCCACTTCCACCTCCGGAGGAACCGCCGTATCCACTCCTCCCCCTCCTCTACTGCCTCCAGACGACCCATACATTGCGCCTCCGCCTCCCCGCCTCCGCGCGCGATGAGCCTCCGGGGGCCTCCGCCGCTGCCAGGATGGAGGCAGCCAGAAGGCCGAGCAAGGCCCACGCCAGTAGTCGTCTCTGAAACCACGGACTCCCGTCAGAACAAGGTCACGGCATCGCGTCATGTTGCTACGATGCTAAATTGCTTCCTATTTGGCTTAAATTTTACGTATTTTGAAAAAGATATAGTATAATGCAGTCTGTATAAACTATTTCTTTCCATACTATTCTTATTTATCATTTTTGACTATCACGAAACAACAATAATTTATAATTGAAAAAAATATTTTATTTTTTTTCAATAAGTATGCAATACATGTCTTAGCTTAGCAAGTTCAATCTCTAAATGTTCTAGGATAGATTTTACTGAAAAAAACATCATAACACATCTACTATAAACATGTAATGTAGGCTTTTGTCATTCCAGAGATTGTCAGCCACTGGAAATATGAATTTCACAGTCGGAATCATAATTATGCCGTAGCATGAACATACACACAACACACACTATGTGTGTATATTATATATATATATATATATATATATTATATATAATAATACATATGTACATATGCATTACACTAATGTATATGTGTATGTAAACACACACACACACACACACACACATTCATATTTTATGATATATATGTGTGTATACACACACACACACACACACCACACACCCACACACCCCCACCCCACCCCACATATTTATATAATATTATACACATCTATATCAATATCTTATCTATGTCAAACAATCAGTCAATCTATCTATCTATCTATCTATCTATCTATCATCTATCTCTGTATATATATATATATATATATATATATATATAAAATATATATATATATATGCATGTGTGTGTGTATGTATGTGTGTATGTGTGTGTGTGTGTGTATGTGTGTGTGTTTTGTGTGTGTGTGGTGTGTGTGTGTGTGTGGGTGGGTGGGTGGGGGTTTGTGTATGTATGTGGGTGTGTGTGTGTGTGTGTGTGTGTGTGTGTGTGTGTGTGTGTGTGTGTGTGTGTGTGTGTGTGTGTGTGTGTGGGGTACATTTACACGAATTTACACACTTAAGTATAGTAAAATATTTTGTATATGAATATTATATATATTTTAATTATATATATATATATATAATATATAATATTATGTGTATATATGCATATAGATATGTGTAATATATATGTATGTATTACATGTGTGTGTGTGTGTGTGGGTGACGTTTTTGGGCAATTTTTATCTACCATCTATAATAAGATCTGGAAAACACACACACACTCACACACACACACACACACACACACCACACACACACACACAACACACAACACACACACATACACACACACATACACACACAAAACCACACAACACACACCACACACACACAAAACACACACAAAAAACACAAAACACCCCACACAAATACACCAAACCCCACACAAAACACACACACATCAGTGTGTGTGTGTGTTGATATATATCTGTATATACACATCTATATATATAAATAGATAAATAATAAATATATATATATATATATATATATTATATATATAAAATATATTATATATGTATATGCGTCATTGTGTGTGTGTGTGTGTATATATGTTTGTATATATTTTTTATATATATGCGTATATATATAACACCCAAAAATATATGAATATATTTGTGTGAGTGTATAACTGTATGCATTGTTTTTTAGATAAATGCACTTTTATATGTGTGTTTGTATGGGGTATGGGCTACCTCCCCACCTATCTATCTATCTATCTACCTATCTATCTATCTATCTATCTATCTATCTATCATCTATCTACCTGTTATCTATATATCTATCATCTATCTATCTGTTATCTATCTATCTATATTAATATATATTATATAATATATGCCTGCGTGTTTCCACACTTCCCCCACTCACCATGCTGCGGGTGGACGCGGGCTGTGTGGTGGGCGGCCCGGCGGGACCCCCGCTTTTATACTGGGCTGGAGGTGCCGCTCCAGGTTACCTGCGCTTAGGTGTTCACATGAGAGTTTGTTATTTGCTGAATAATAGTTTTTCCCTTTTCCCCGTCACCCTTACTCTTTATCTGTGTGTTTCTGTTTATCTGAATAAACATGCATGTATGTTTCTGTTTACATATTCATTTATATGCGTGTGCATCTGCCACTGTTAGTTGTGTGCATTTCGTGACAAAATAGAAAACATAGGTAAAGGGTAAAGCAGGGAAAAGTGTGTATATATATATATTTTATATAAAATATATATATATATATATATATATATATATATATATATAATATATGTGTGTGTGTGTGTGTGTGTGTGTGTGTGTGTTTGGTGTGTGTGTGTGGTGTGTGTGTGTGGTGTGTATGTGTATGTTGTGTGTATGTATGGTGTGGTGTGTGTGTGTGTGTGTGTGTGTGTATGTGTGTGTGTGGGGGTGGTGTGTGAATGTGTGTGTGGGGGTGGTGTGTGTGTGTGCATACATATATGCATATATATATATATATAAATTATATATATATATATATATATATATATATTATATTTTATATAAAATATGTATGTATGTACGTATATATATATATATATATATATATATATTATATATATATATATATATTATATATATATTTATATGTATAACATTCATCCATATATATGTTATATTATAAACACAGACACACACACACACACCCACACACACACACACACACACACACATCTATACATATATATATATTTTAAAATATATAATATAATTTTATATATATATATATATTTTATATATATATACATATATATTACATATATTATATATATATATATTATATATATATACATATATGTGTGTGTTTGTGTGTGTGTGTGTGTTTGTGTGTGGTGTGTGTGGTGTGTGCGTGTGTGTGTGTGTGGTGTGTGTGGGGTGTGTGTGTGGTGTGTGTGTGTTTTGTGTGTGTGTTTTGTGCATATCTACACGCACAGACACACACATACACACACCTGTGTGTGTGATCGAGAAATGGAGAGATCCCCAGACCTTTGACTCGACTCCTGAACGCACGTTGCTGGTTGCAAAGCAGCCAGTGTTGAAAGAGACGACATCGCAACAAGGCAACAGAAGACATAAATATGATCTTGTTTCAAACAGTATACAGCAAATTTCACGTGATTTCTGTTTACGATAACGTAAGTTCTTTTTTTATATATTGTGAAAGATCTTTGCTGTGAAAGATGGTTTGCTACCATAAAGCAGCAACCTCAAGATGGGTTAAATGTTTAATATCACTGATCATGCTACAATTATTAAATAGAAGTTAATGATATCAAGTTAATGATAATTGTGTGTGTGGGGATATATATATATTATATATATATATATATATATATTATATATAATATATATATATATATATGTATAAAATGTATGTATATATATTTTATATAATATATATTTTATATATATATATTATATATTATATATATATGTTATATATCTATATTATAATATATATTATTTATATAATATATATATATATATATTTTAAATTTATTATA
>NW_023641033.1:7500-10820 GCF_015228065.2 Penaeus monodon | reverse complement strand
AGGATCAGTTTTCGTCATTGGAGACGGTTTCCCTCGTCTGTAACAGAATCAATTCTCGATCTCGGTACAAGTTTAAACATGGTGAATATTGTGGTGTGGATGGGAGGAGACGCGGGTGAGTCATCTGTAGCACCTGCCTACGGGTAATGATTTCGGTTACGGATATTGGTCATCTTTCTGTTATGATGTACCATTTTCAACCGCAAGGTGTGTGTGCTAGTCATCATTAGCTACGGTCTAGTGGTTGCCTCGTGGTCATTAACCTGCTTTCACTCTCGACAAGGTTGTGATCATTAATCTATGTCACCTGTCACCTGCATTGGAGGGGATACTCGTCTGTAGTACATCATTTGTTTCATTATTTCTCTTATGATGCGTCATGTACGAACATGTGCACATGTGAAAGTAGGTTAATGATTTCCGGGTATTGATTATGTTGTTGTGGACATTGGTTGCGGTTTGCTGTTTGTGGTTTCGTCAAGGTCACTGTTTACGTCACGGTCACTGACCTACTTTCACATTCATGTACGTACATGAATGGATCGGATTCTGTCGGATTACCCACTAATGCCATTGTTATTATCATCATAGTTGTGTTTATCTTTACTTTTAAGATGATAATGATTATTATTATACATTTTCTTTACTGACATTATTGTAATCATTATTCTTATGATTACTATCATTATCATTAGTAGTAGTATAAGTATTATTGTTAATATTATTATCATCATTATCATTATTATTACGATTATTTTCATTATTGTTTTGTTGACAATATTGTTACTATTATTACTATTATCATCATTGTTGTTGTTGTTGTTTTTGTTGTTATTGTTATTTTATTATGATTATCATTATAATCATTATTATTGTCTACTAATATTATTGTTATTAACAATATCATCATTATCGTCATTGTTGTTATAATTATTATCTTCATTATCATTATTGTTGTTGTTCTTCTTATTATTATCATTTATATTATCATTATCATCATTAATATCATTATGATAATTATTATTATTACTTTTATTATTGATGTTATTATTATTATTATTATTATTATTATTATTATTAATGTTATTGTTATTGTTGTTATCATTTATAATAATATTATACTCATTATCATAATCACAATTCTTATTATCATAATGATTTTATTCATATTCTTAATATAATTATTTTTGCCACTATCATTTTCATCATCATTATTTTTTTCGTCCTTATCACCATCATTCTTGTTATCATTAATATCAACATTCTATTACTTTTATTATTGGTAGTAGTAGTAGTAGTAGTAGTAGTAGTATCATTCTTATTATTATATTTCTTATTGTCATCCCTAGTATATACATCAGTATTACTATCATTTTATTATTTTCATTGTTGTTATTTTTATACATATACATATATACATATACATATATAAATAAATATATAAATTATGTATATATATGTATATGTATATTTACATATATGTGTATGTATGTATATATATATATATATATAAATATATATATATATATATATATATATATATATATACATATATATATGCATATATGTGTGTGTGTGTGTGTGTGTGTGTGTGTGTGTGTGTGTGTGTGTGTGTGTGTGTGTGTGTGTGTGTGTGTGTGTGTGTGTGTGTGTGCGTGCGTTCTTGCGCGCGTGTGTGTGCGCGCGCACGCGTAAATTTGTGTTTGTGTTTGTGCGCGTTTAAATATTACATGGCATTGCCTTTGACTAATATGTAAGTAATAATTACCTGCTCTTTGTCCACTAAAGTATGTGTGAGTCTCCCATGTAATATCGTTTTCTATGATACATACTCTCGTATAAAGAAAATGTAGTTGAAGGGAGAAAATGTGCCGTGAATCTGACGATCTTTGGTATTTTGATTAGAAGGCTTGGCTTGTGTTTGGCTGTGTGAGTGTATGTATATATATATATATATATATATATATATATATATATATATATGTATATATATATATATATATGTATATTATATATATATATATATATATATATATATATATATATATATATGTGTGTGTGTGTGTGTGTGTGTGTGTGTGTGTGTGTGTGTGTGTGTGTGTGTGTGTGTGTGTGTGTGTGTGTGTGTGTGTGTGTGGTCAGCTTAGCTTTATGGGTGTGATGCTTGGACAGTCAATGAAAGTATAAAAGAAAGATTAAAATCAGTAGAAATGTGGTTCCTCAGAAGAATGCTCAGGATTTCATGGACAGAAAGAGTTACTAATGAAGAAGTTTTAAGAAGAGCTGGAGTTAAAAGAACCTTGATGAAAGTTATCAGAAAAAGACAGATGCAATTTTTAGGACACGTAATGAGATGTAAAGGATTGGAAAACTTAGTGCTAACAGGAAAGATAGAAGGAAAGAGAAGCAGGGGTAGACAAAGACAGAAGTTCATCACCAGCTTGAACAAAGATCTCAATATGGGCAGAAGAGAATTAGAACTGCTAAAGTTGTCAACAGACAGAACGGGATGGAAAACCATGATCGCCAACGCCCTGAAAGGACAAGGCACTTGAAGAATACATATAAATATATATTTGTATATATATATATATATATATATATATATATATATATATATATATATATTATATACACGCATGCATACATGTATTTGTATGTGTGTGTGTGTGTGAGTGTGTGTGTGTATGTGTGTGTGTGTGTGTGTGTGTGTGTGTGTGTGTGTGTGTGTGTGTGTGTGTGTGTGTGTGTGTGTTGCGCCCACTCCTTCTCTCTATGGTCAAAGCCACTATTTCCCTTTCTACTACTGGGAAATCCTCTCGGGCTTTATCTTGAGGGGGCGCTATTAATTAACGTTAAGTGTGAGCTCTCCTATATCATTACCTGAGTCATACTCATGATGAACCCACACTATAAAAATACAAAAATCATAAGAGGGTTACTGATGATCTAATTTCAGTCTTAAGGTGTGGTTACACTAGCCATCGATTCATGAAATCTAATCATTTTGAGTGGATTTTGCCCACCGATTGGTTCATTCCACTGTTTTTGTTTTTGTTTTTTTTGCCTACTCGTCCGAAGCGATGGGCAACCCGTCGATCCATCGATGTTCCAGTGGAAAAGTCATACTCGTTGAGAGTCTATAGTATACATGGCATTAGTCTAATTATATATTTATGCATTAATATTAATATATACATAAATAAATTACAATTATTAATTATAATTGTAAATAATCATATATATACTTATATTAATTATTATTTAAAAAATAAAAGAAAAACAATGCAATATATCTTGTATCCTCATTTGACGGACTA
>NW_023641033.1:0-2500 GCF_015228065.2 Penaeus monodon | reverse complement strand
TGCATGTATGTGTGTGTGTGTGTGTGTGTGTGTGTGTGTGTGTGTGTGTGTGTGTGTGTGTGTGTGTGTGTGTGTGTGTGTGTGTGTGTGTGTGTGTGTGTGTGTGTGTGTGTGTGTGTGTGTGAATTTTTCTTTTGTGTGTGTGTGTGCCTAGGTATATGTATGCCAACCCACATGCATACGAATAAGCCTATCAAAAGGTTCGTATATGTAAAATAAAAAAAAGGTGCATGGATTACAGCCCACGCGCTATAATCTACTTACGAAAATACAGAGATATTTTTCTCCTTAAAGCAAACCTCCCCAAAAATACGAGGCATCGTGGAAGAGAAAGAGAGGGATGGGAGAGAGAGAGGGAGGGGGGAGAGGGAGGGATGAAAGAGAGAGAGAGAGAGGGAGAGAGAGAGAGAGAGAGGAAAGAGAGAGAGAGAAGGAAAGAGAGAGAGGGAAAAAGAGAGAAGCAGAGAAGAGAAGAAGAGAGAGAGAGAGAGATAAATAGAGAGATAGATAGATTTATGAATAGATAACGAAAGAGGGAGAGAGAAAGAGAGACAGATTTATGGACAGATAACGAAAGAGGGAGAGAGAAAGAGAGATAGAGAGAGAGAGAAGGAAAGAAAGAGAAAGAGAGAAGGAAAGAGAGAGAGACAGAGACAGATAGATAGATAGAGGGAGAGAGAAAGAGAGAGATGGGTAGAGGGAGAGAGAAAGAGAGAGAGAGAGAGAAAGAGATAGAGAGAGAGAGAAAGAGAGAGAGAGAGAGAGAGAATGTATAATTATTTAGTCCATGAATAATAAATGAGAATGATTATGATTACTATGGTGATGGAAATTGCCTTCGTAATGATAGTTACTCTGATAATAATTTTGATAAATGTGATGTCAAATAAAATTCTACGTATGATAGAAACATTGACACTAATAATAGTAGTTGTAGTAATAATGATGAAATCTTCATTATATTAAGAAAATATAAAATAAATATACATACATGCATATATGCACACACACACACACACACACACACACACACACACACACATACACACACGCATACACACACACACACACAAACACACACACACACACACACACACACACACACGCATACACACACACACACATACATGAAAACTTTGTCTCATAATAGTTATGTGAATTGCCCTACCTTCATTTACACTTTCTATGCTCCCGATGAATATGTTATTTGAAGAAAATAATAATAATTAACAGCTATTCTGATGTTACAAGATGTCATGAAGTAGTGAAACTGCATTCATCTGCAAGAGCCCGCGAGATCATTGGAAAAAATAACATACTAACTGACTGAAACTGCAGCTTCCGTTTTCCGTATGTTGCTATATTCGCTTCGTAATTTTCTTACAGTCGAGCTCTCCTGCCGGGGAAATGCTGCTCGAGAGATGGGTGGGTCCGTATTTTCACAGAATAACGTCCCGATCAGGACACTATGCGAACGTACTGGGCGCATTTTTGCTCGAAGTCTGCCGTCTGAAGCCAGACTATGAGTAGCAAATAAACATGGCATAGAGGAGAGGAGGGCTTTAAGAGCCAAAAATACGCTTTTGCAGTTTGAGGTTAATCGACTGCTGTTAATCAAGCTGTTAATCTTTGATTAACAGCAGTCGATTTAAAGGGAATGCATCCTCAACTGTTCCCAAATGTTGCACTTTGCACCGCCTGCAAGAGGAGCTAAATCAGCCAAGTTGACCCATTGCCAAAGAACATTTAATTAAAGGTTAACGTGAAGAAGCAGCGCACTCATTTCACCATGACGGCTACACACTGGGCATCAGCTGTGTCTCCCTTAGAAGGTATGAACCTGCGTACATGACCACTGTTATTGGGTTCTTTTCGGGTAAATGGGAAGTGGAAATCTTTTTGCCTAAGAACTTGATGAAAGGTGAAAGATACATTTAAGATTTCTTTCAAACACCCAGTAGTCCCTCAACAACAAAGATAACATGACTTTATATTGATTAATTGTATTACGTAAATAAACATTGATTCACAATGAATATTGGGGTTTATAGTGCTTCGACTGAGAAAGTCTTCACACACATATTCAACGAGTATGTGTATTGTGTGTGTGTGTGTGTGTGTGGTGTGTGTGTGTGGGGTGTGTGTGTGTGTGTGTGTGTGTGTCTGTGTGTGTGTGTGTGTGTGTGTGTGTGTTTGTATGTTTGTATGTATGCATGTATGTATGTATATGTATGTATTTATGTCTACACACACACACACACATACAAACACACACCCACACACACACACACACACACCACACACACACACACACACACAGACACACACACACACCATACACACACACACATACACACAAACACAACCAAAACCACACATCACCCCACACACACATCCCCCCCCACACACACCACACATACAACACTCCACACACACATATCCACACACATCCCCCCACACAACACACACAACAACACACACACACACACACACACACTAC
>NW_023641032.1:0-10821 GCF_015228065.2 Penaeus monodon | reverse complement strand
CTCTCCGACTGCTCGAGTTTACCGTTGAAGGACTCCCAGAGCAACTGGTCCTAGGTTGCTGGTTCTGTAATCGCCAGAGACTGCCATGGTGAACCCACGGGCACACTCCTCCTCCCTTAGTCTGTCCAAGTGAAACCCTTAGGGTGGCCACGGGAGGACGGGAGTTTGAAGTGGAACCGCAGGGTAGCCACAACCAGCCTATGGTCGGTGCCACAGAACTCGGCACTCTGGTAAACCCTGCAGTTCTGGAGGATCCTCCATCGTGTGCTAACAAGAACGTGGTCGATCTCCTTGGCCACTGTACCCGTATCACTGTACCAAGTCCAGCGATGCGGGTTGGAGCGCTGGTACCAGGAGCCAGAGATCCTCATTTTCTGGGACCTAGCAAAGTCCCGGAGAAGGAGGCTATTCTCGCTGCTGGGATCAGCTCCCAAGCCATGGGGGCCGATAGACATCTCGTAGCCAGCATGGTCACAGCCGGATACCGCATTGAAGTCGCCCAGAACAATGCGAATGTCTCACCGAGGGCAATCGTCTGCCACAGATGCGAGTTTGGCGTAGAACGCCTCTTTCACATCGATTTTATATACATCGGTAGGAGCGTATACAGCAATAAGAGACAAGAAGCCAAAAGCATGCTTCAGTCTCAATGCCATAATACGCTCATCAACCGGTGTCACCTCAACTACCGCGGGCTGAAGTCGACTGGAGATGGCTATGGCTACACCCTGGAGGTGGTGACCATCGCTGCGGCCCAACCAGTAGTAGGTGTAACCACCCACACTGATCGTGCCGCTACCAGGTCTTCTCACCTCTGAGAGGGCAGCCACCTCAACTCCCAGTCGCTTCAATTCCCGCGATAGCAGAGGTAACCGCTCATCCTGCCGCAAGGACCGGATGTTCCAAGCACCTACCCGGAAAGCACGCCTGAGGTTAAGCCTCGGGTGGTCACTTCGGGTGCACGCCACCTCTGCCGCCCCCGCCAACACAGCCCCAAATAAAGGGGGTCGGCAGGCTGTGGGACCGCCCATCCACCTGTGGGGTTCCCGAGGGCTTTGCCCCACAAGCTTCATGGTGGGTTGGCGCCTGCTGGGGCGCAGGCGGGACAAGTAACTCTCGTTCCAATCCTGCACCCCGACATTTGCCCTCCCAGCGAGACCCACAGCCCGCCTTACTTGCTGGGTGGGAGGGACAACACCCCTCCCCCCAGCATTTCCATTTATGAAAGACGTTGCCAGAGAGTCATTCTGGGGGGAGGAGGACTGGCAAGGCCCACCTCCCCCGAGCCGCCCCATTTCCCCAGGGTGGCTAGGGGGCAGGAGTTGGTACGAAGCCAGAGGGTGTCCACACGCCAGTGGGCCATAACTCTGTACCTCTGGGGCCTCCTGCTGCTCCGAGATCCCCCACAGTTTAGCCTGAAACCGCAAGGTGCCCAGTTACCCATGGGTGGCCACGAGGAGGCACTGCAGAAGTCTTGATGATGGAGAGGCTGTGACCTGGCAGGGGAGACTTATGCAAAAGCTGCTCCCTTTTTCGCACTGAGCTAGCCAGTGGTGGAGCTGCAGCGAGAAGCTGCAAGCACTTAACACTATCTAGGCTACCACACCATCGCTTCACATCACCATGCGCGTGAAGCACCCACCCACCCATATATATATATATATATATATATATATATATATGCATATAAATATATATTATATATATATATATATATATATATATAATATATATATATATATATATAATATAATATATATATATATATATACTATATAATATATATAATATATATATATATATATATATATATATGCATATCATATATATATATATTATATATATATATATATATATATATATAATATATTATATACATATATATAGATACATATGCATGTATATACATATATATCATATATAAAAATTATATAATATATTGTATTTACATATATATATAAAATTATATATAGATTATATATTATATATATATATTTTTTTAAAATATATATATATATTATATATATGTTACTATATTATCATATATATATATATATATATATATTTATATATATATATATATTAAAAAATATATGGGCGCCACCCACCAAAAGCTTGTGGGGAAAGCCCTCAGGAAACCCCACAGGGGGATAACGGCCCCTACCCTCCGACCCCCTTTTTTGGGCTGTTTCGGGGCGCAGAGGTGGCGTGCCCCGGATGACCACCCGAGGCTTAATCTCAGGCGTCTTTGGGGGAGGCGTTGGAACATCCGGTCCGGCGGCGGGATAACGGTTACAAATATCGGGGGAAATGAAGCGACTGGGAGTTGAGGTGGCGCCTTCAGGGGTGAGAAGACCTGTAGCGGTACGAATGGGGGTGGTCACCTCTACTGGTCGGCCGCACGATGGTCCCACCTCAAGGTGTAGCCATACTCTCCAGTCGACTTCAGCCCGGGTATTTGAGGTGACACCGGTTGTGACGTACATGGCATTGAGACTAAAGGCTGCTTTTGGTTCTTGTCTTTTTGGTTACGCCCTACCGATTTATATAAAACGGTGAAAGAGGCTTTACCCCAAAACTCACATCTGTGGCAGACGTTTCCCCCCGGCGAGACATTGCATGTTCTGGGCGATTCAATGCGGTACCCGGCTGTGATGAGCTGGACGAGATGCTGTGGCCCCCATGGCGGGGAGCTGATCCCAGCAGCGAGAATGCCTCCTTTGGGGGATTTGTAGGTCCAAAAAATGAGATCTCTGGCCCTGGTCCCAGCGCTCCAACCCGCACGCTGGACTTGGACAGCGATAGGGGTAATGTGGCAAGGAGATCGACCAGTTCTTGTTAGCCGCGATGGAGGATCCCCCAGAACTGCAGGGTTTACCAGAGTGCCGGTTTGTGGCCCCGACCTAGGCGGGTTGTGGCCCCCTGTGGGCCCATTTCAAACCCCCGTCCCTCAGTGGCCACCCAAGGGTTTTTCACTTGGAAGACTAAAGGAGGGGAAAGTGTCCCTGGGGTTCCCGGGGCAGTCTTGACGTTTCACAAAACCCAGAAATTTTGAGGGGGACCCAGTTGTCTGTGGGAGCCCCTTAAAAGCGCGTAACCTCGAAGCAGCTAGAGTCCATGGCGCCCAAGGACAAGGCAAAACCATCTCCCTGGAGACATTAGAGGCCACTAAGGTGCGAAAGGCTCGGCTGAATGGGAACAACTTGCGCATTCCATGGTGCATGGGGGCTCGGACACTGCTGAAAAGGGGAAAGGAACAGTTCATCGGGAAATCTTGCTGAAAGGTCGAAGGCCATTTCTTGGTAAATGCCCTTCGCCCTCCTACCAAGCCCTGAAAAAATAAACCCCTAAGCCCCCTCAAGATGCTGCATCCGATCAGGGGATGGAGGAACAAGATATTTTGGGGGTTCGTGAACGGGGGGCAGATTTAGGATTTGTCCCCAGGTGGACCCTCCAACAGTTGTTTGGATGCAAGCGATAGCAGTGCCTGTCCGGACCCCCATCAGCGGGAACCTCCTACCCAAAAACGAGGTTAGGCTGGCGTTTTCCAAGTGAAAAGTGGGAAAGCTGCAGGCATATGGAATCCCTCCCTGAACGCTAAAGGCTGGGGTGAACCAAGGGCTGGGGGCCCTGCATACAGCCCTGACTGCCATTGGCAGTCGGTACCTTCCCTGCCCTGCTGAGGGCGTGGTCACCCCTCTCTGGAAGGGGAAAGGGGATCGATGGGACTGTACAACTACCGGGGCTTAATGCTCGCATACCAGGAAAGGGGTTCTCCCCCACATTTTTCTGAAACGGATCCCAACCCCCTACTGAGGCATCAGAGACCGGAGCAGTCTGGATTACTCCTGGCAATCCACAAGACCGTATACTAGCGCTTAAAGAAATTTTTGGGGAAACCCGTTGGATTTGGGGTTCGTGGGTTGCCACAGCCTACACGACCTCCAAAAGGCGTTTGACTCGGTGCATGGGGAATCGCAGGGGAGACCCTGAGGCTCGGGGAATTGACACAGTTTATTGCCTGATAGCAACCTCTATATGGTATAAAAGTGCGAAAAAGTGGGGGGGTATGTCAAACTTCTTCCCTGTTAATTAGGGGGAGGCAAGCTGGCCCTTACACCCACATTTTTAACACTTGTATGGACTGGATAAGGGGCAGAGCTATACCAAAGTCATGGGGGCAACATAGGAAATATAAGGTCTCGGCCCTTTGACTTGCCGACGATTTGCCACCCTATTGGGGTC
The DNA here is from genome assembly GCF_015228065.2 of Penaeus monodon. Classification (NCBI taxonomy): domain Eukaryota; kingdom Metazoa; phylum Arthropoda; class Malacostraca; order Decapoda; family Penaeidae; genus Penaeus; species Penaeus monodon. Next base: position 6,576 of record NW_023641032.1, on the reverse strand, counting down.
CTTGAGTCATTTTGGCGGCTTGATGCATTTTCAATGGGCGAACCCCCTGGCCTAGAGGTTCCTGGACCAAACCAAATTCAGGACTTTAGGGGCCCCTGTTAGGGAACCCGTTCGGGTGATCCTGCTGCGGCGAGGCGTTAAAGTCACAAAAAGTTTTACATCCCTTTGGGTAGCGTGTCCATATCTCGGGGTTGTACCCCCGGAAGTCAGTAGACGGATTGGTCTGGCAACGGAGCCTTAATCGACAAAAAGAGCTTTTGGAGATGGGGTCCCTATGAGAGGACCAAGCTGCGTGTTTTCAAGGCCTTGATACTTCATTTTTGATCTATAAACGAAACCTGGACGCTATCCGGGCCCCTTGGAGTTCGTTTGAGCCTTTGTAACAAGTCCCTTCGCCGGATCATGGGGTACAGTTGGCAGGACCACGTGTCCAAACCGGCGGTTACCCCGTGAACTGGCGGGACCTGTTACTTGCAAAATCCGGGATCGCCAACCAGGTAATGGCCACCTACTCGCCCCCCCATGGAGCCCCTGCCCATCAGGTTGTCTCTCTGCGAGACAACCCTGGGGGGAGGAAACTGTGGGACGTCCTAGGAGATCAGGGTTTGGGCAGCTCGCGGACCTGTGCGAGAATTAGAGGGGGGCCGTGTCCTGCCTGGAGACTCGCCCGAGGGATCCTCGTGGTTGGAAGCGAAGGTGGGCGGCCATGCGCCCGCATGATGATGATGAATATAATAGTGTGTGTGTGTGTGTGGTGTGTGTGTGTGTGTGTGTGTGTGTGTTTTGTGTGTGTGGTGTGCGCGCGCGGTGAGTGCGGGGGTGTGGGGTGCGTGGCGTGGCGTTGTGTGGTGTGTAGTTGTGGTGTGGGTGTGTGGTGAGTATATGTTTTTAAATTACATATAATGTATGTTATATATATATATATATATTATATATATATAATATGTACTATGTATATATGGGAATATATATATGATATAAGGGGCATATAATGCATATATATTTAATATGTAAGATAGGACTAAAGTTGTAAGACGGAAATCTGAGTTCGAGGGTTCGAGTCACCGACGGCGCGTTTTTCCCTGGGCAAGGAACTTACCCGATTGCATACCTAGCCCGGGTGGTAGGTATGAAATGAGGTGAATTTTCCTTGCCCAAGGGAACAACGCGCCGATCGGTGACTCGAACCCTCGAACTCAGATTGCCGTCTTGACAATCTTGAGTCCTATCTATACATATATATACATATATATGCATATATATGCCCATATATATACATATATATATATGCACATATATACATATGTACATATATATATATATATATAATATATTATATTTCACATACATGTATTGTTATATAATAAAAAAACAATAATACACACCCACCACCACCACACCATAACACACACACACACGCACACGCACACGCACGCACACCACTCGCCTCACACGCCGCGCACACAAAACACACACCACACCACACACACAACACACACACCCCACACCACACACACACACACTATATAATATCATCTCATCACGGGCGCATGGCCGCATCCCCCTTCGCTTTTCCCAACCCCGAGGATCCCCCGAGGCGAGTTCCAGGCAGGGACAGGGCCCCTCTTAATTCCTCGAACAGGTCTCGCGAGGCCCAAGCCATGATTCCTAGGGGTCCCACAGGTCTCCCCCCCAGGGTTGTCTCGCAGAGGAAAAACCTGAGGAGGGCGTCCATAGGGAGGCGAGCTAGGTGGCCATATAGCCTGGTTGGGGATCCCCGGGTTAGCAAGTAAAGGGCCCTGCCGTCTCACGGTGTAAACCCCCGGTTGGACACGTGGTCCCCGCCAACTGTACCCCGATCCGGCGAAGGGACTTTTTACAGAAGGGTCAAGACGGACTCCAAGGCCGGATGCGTCCAGGTTTTTGCTTCCCTAGATCAAAACTGGAAGTATCAAGGCCTTGAAGACACGCAGCTTGGGCCTTCTGAAGGGACCCACATCTCCAAACGCTCTTGTTGATCGAGTTTATGGCTCCTGTTTCCAGACCAATCCCCTCACTGATTCCCGGTCTACAACCCGAGAAAGGGGCTACGTACAAGGTATGTAAATTTCTGTAATTCAACGTCCTCGCCCCAAGCATGGATCGATGAACGGGTTCCCAACAGGGGCCCAAAGTCCTGAATTTTTTCTTTGGGCCGGAGCCTCTAGGCCCAGGGGCTTCGCCTCATTTATAAAAGCACAAAAGCCCCCATAAGTGACCCAAGGACTCAGAAGGGGGCAACATGTCGGCAAAATCAAGGTCCGAACCAGTATGCCCAGTGTTTTCTCCGCACTGACTTTGGGTAGACTCTGCCCCTTATCCCGTCCATACAAGTGTTTTTAAAAGTGTGGGGGGAGGACACGCCTTGCCTCCCCTGAATTAACAGGGGGGGGAAGTTTGACCCCACCCCACCACACTTTAAGCCTTTCAGTCCAGTAAGAGGCTTGCTATCACCAATAATCTGGTCGGAATCCCCGGGGCCCCGGATCTCCATAGCGATTCCCGTGCCCAGTCAAACGCCCTTTTGGGGGTCGATGTGGCTGTGAGCAACCCCCGACCCCCAAAATCAAAAACGGGGTTCCACAATTTCTTGAAGCGCAGTATACGGTCTATGGGACTTGCCAGGAGTAAATCCGATGCTCCGGTCTCTGAGCCTCGAGGGGGTTGCGGGTCCTTTTAGAAGAATGTGGGCGAGAACCTTGCCTGGTATGTGACAGTGTAATGCCACGGGAAATTGCTACATCCCATCGTCCCCCTTTCCCCTTCCAGAGAGGGATGACCACGCCCCTCAGCAGGTCAGGGGGAATGGGACCCGACTGCCAAAAAGGCAGTAGGGGCGTATGCAGGCCCCGAGCCATAGGTTACCCCCAGCCCCTTTTGCAGTTTAGCAGGGTATCACTATGCCTGCAGCTTTCCCCTCTTCAGCTTTGGAAAACGCCGCCTAACCCCTTTAGGGTAGGAGGTTCTCGCTGATGGGTGGTCCCGGGACAGGCACTGCGATATCGCTTGCTCCAAGCAATGTTGGAGGGGCCCCACCTGGTACAACGCTCTAAATACTCAGCCCACCGTTCACGAACCCCAACATATCTTTGATGATCCATCCCTCCCCTGATCGGATCACATCTGTGAGGGGGGCTTAGGGTTCAGTTTTCTCAGGGCTTGGTAGGGAGGGCGAAGGTCATTTTTCCAAGAAATGGCCTTCGACCTTCTCAGCAAGATTCCGATGAAAAGTTCCTTGCCCCCCACAGTGCCCCAGCCCTATGCACCCTGGAATGCGCAAGACTTTATTCCCATTTACCCAGCCCTTTCGAACGCTTTTATGGCCTCTAAAGTTCCCGGGGGATGGATTTGCCTTCCCTTTGGGGGTACCCCAAGGATCCCGAGCTGCTTCAGTGTTTCGCGCTTGAAGGGCTCCCACAAGCAACTGGGTCCGTCAATTGGGTTTCTGGAATCGGTCAGAGAGCCCCGGCAACCCCCCGGCACATCCTCCCCTTTAGTCGTCCAAGTGAAACACCTTAGGGTGGGCCCCCTGGAGGAGGGGGGGTTTTTAAGTGGACCCACAGGGTAGCCCCAAAACCGCCCACGGTCGGTGCCCCAGAACCGGCACTCTGGTAAACCTGCAGTTCGGAGGATCCTCCCTGCGTGCTACAAAACGTGGTCGATTCCTTGGAAAATTACCCGATCCTGTACCAAGTCCAATGCGGGTTGGAGCCTGGGACCAGGGGCCCGAGATCCTATTTTTGGGGCCTAGCAAAGTCCGGAGAAGGAGGTATTCTCGCTGCTGGGAAGCTCCCAACCTGGGGGCGACAGACACTCGTAGCCCGTCAGTCACGGGATACCGCATTGAAGTCGCCCCGAAAAAATGGAAATTCTCGCCGGGGGGAACGTCTGCCCAGGGAGTTGGGGGGAACGCCTCTTTTCCCTCGATTTTTAAACATCGGGAGCGTATACAGCAAAAGAGACAAAAAAGCCAAAGCATGCTTTAGTCTCAAAGCCATGATACCTCATCAACCGGTTACCTCAATACCGCGGGTGAAGTCGACTGGGAGAGGCATGGCTAACCCTGGAGGTGGGACCATCGCTGCGGCCCGACCCGTAGTAGGTGTAAACCCCCCACACTGATCGTACCCCTACCAGGTCTTCCACCTCGAGAGGGCAGCCACCCCACTCCCGTCGCTTCAATTCCGCATATTTGTAACCGCTTATCCGGCAAGGACCCGGGTGTTCCAAACGCCTCCCGGGAAAACACGCTAGTTAAGCCGGGTGGGCACTCCGGGGGCACGCCCCTCTCCGCCCCGTCAAACAGCCCAAATAAAGGGGGGCGGCAGGCTAGGGACCCCTTATCCCCTGTGGGGTTTCCCGAGGGGTTTCCCCCCCAAAACTTCTTGGGGGGTTTGGGGCCTATATATAATATTATATATATATATAAAATATATAATATATATTATATATATATATTATTATATATATATATAAAACATATATTATATATACATTTTATATATATATATATTAATAAAATTATATATATATAATTTTTTAAAATATATATATATCTATATATTATATATATATTATATATATATCATATATTATTAAAATATATATTAATATATAACTATAATATATATAATTTTATTATTATATATATATAATATATATATATATATATATATTATATATATATATATATATATATATATATATATAATATATATATATATATATATATATATATATATATAATATATATATATATTATATATACTATATATATATTATTATATATATATATATATATATATATGGGTGGGTGGGTGCTTCACGCGCATGGTGATGTGAAGCGATGGTGTGGTAGCCTAGATAGTGTTAAGTGCTTGCATGCCTTCTCGCTTGCAGCTTCCACCCCTGGCTAGCTCAGTGCGAAAAAGGGAGCAGCTTTTGCATAAGTCTCCCCTGCCAGGTCACAGCCTCTCCATCATCAAGACTTCTGCAGTGCCCCTCGGCCACCCTGGGCACCTTGCGGTTCCAGGCTAAATCTGTGGGGGATCTCGGAGCAGCAGGAGGCCCCAGAGGTACAGAGTTATGGCCCACTGGCGTGTGGACAAACGCTCTGGCTTCGTACCAACTCCTGCCCCCTAGCCACCCTGGGGAAATGGGGCGGCTCGGGGGAGGTGGGCCTTGCCAGTCCTCCTCCCCCAGAATGACCCTCTGGCAACGTCTTTCATAAATGGAAATGCTGGGGGGAGGGGTGTTGTCCCTCCCACCCAGCAAGTAAGGCGGGCTGTGGGTCCGCTGGGAGGGCAAATGTCGGGGTGCAGGATTGGAACGAGAGTTACTTGTCCCGCCTGCGCCCCGGCAGGCGCCAACCCACCATGAAGCTTGTGGGGCAAAGCCCTCGGGAACCCCACAGGTGGATGGGCGGTCCCACAGCCTGCCGACCCCCTTTATTTGGGGCTGTGTTGGCGGGGGCGGGCAGAGGTGGCGTGCACCCGAAGTGACCACCCGAGGCTTAACCTAGGCGTGCTTTCCGGGTAGGTGCTTGGAACATCGGTCCTTGCGGCAGGATGAGCGGTTACCTCTGCTATCGCGGGAATTGAAGCGACTGGGAGTTGAGGTGGCTGCCCTCTCAGAGGTGAGAAGACCTGGTAGCGGCACGATCAGTGTGGGTGGTTACACCTACTACTGGTTGGGCCGCAGCGATGGTCACCACCTCCAGGGTGTAGCCATAGCCATCTCCAGTCGACTTCAGCCCGCGGTAGTGAGGTTACACCGGTTGATGAGCGTATTATGGCATTGAGACTGAAGCATGCTTTTGGCTTCGTTCTTATTACTGTATACGCTCCTACCGATGTATATAAAATCGATGTGAAAGAGGCGTTCTACGCCAAACTCGCATCTGTGGCAGACGATTGCCCTCGGTGAGACATTCGCATTGTTCTGGGCGACTTCAATGCGGTATCCGGCTGTGACCATGCTGGCTACGAGATGTCTATCGGCCCCCATGGCTTGGGAGCTGATCCCAGCAGCGAGAATAAGCCTCCTTCTCCGGGACTTGCTAGGTCCCAGAAAATGAGGATCTCTGGCTCCTGGTACCAGCGTCCAACCCGCATCGCTGGACTTGGTACAGCGATACGGGTACAGTGGCCAAGGAGATCGACCACGTTCTTGTTAGCACACGATGGAGGATCCTCCAGAACTGCAGGGTTTACCAGAGTGCCGAGTTCTGTGGCACCGACCATAGGCTGGTTGTGGCTACCCTGCGGTTCCACTTCAAAACTCCCCGTCCCTCCAGTGGCCACCCTAAGGTGTTTCACTTGGACAGACTAAGGGAGGAGGAGTGTGCCGTGGGTTCACCATGGCAGTCTCTGCCGATTCACAGAAACCCAGCAACCTGATGGACCAGTTGCTCTGTGGGAGTCCTTCAAGCGCGTAAACTCGAAGCAGCTCAGGAGTTCATTGGCGTACGCTCAGGACATGGCAGAATTCCATCTCCCTGGAGACATCAAGGCCACTGAAGCGATGCAACACTCGGCT
>NW_023641031.1:5000-10822 GCF_015228065.2 Penaeus monodon | reverse complement strand
TTTTTTTTTTTTCAGGTAGTAAAAATGGAAAAAAATAATTACAAACAGTAACAATTACAGAATAAATTTTAAACTAAATAATGTATAAATGATCATTATAAAATCTTTATTCTTTTTATTTTGTTATTACTATTATTATTGTAGTTTTTATTAGTATAGTTTTGAAATATATATAAAACTGAAAAAATTTTAAATAATAAGATAGAAATTGCAATAATGATGATAATATTGCAATAATGTGATAAGGTGAGGAAAATGATGATAATGATGATAATGTGTATTAGGGTGTGGTGTGTGTGTGTGGGAGTGTGTGTGTGTGTTGTGCGGCGTGGTGCGTGGGGGGTTTGTGTTGTGTGTGTGTGAATGTGTGTTTTTTTTGGGTATGTGTTGATATGTGTAGAATATAGTATTTTATTATATATATATATATAAAATATATAAAAATATATTTTTATTAGGTGTGTGTCTGGGGTTGTGTGTGTGTGGGTGTGTGTTTGTGTATATATATATATATTTTTATAATTAAAATATATATATTGGATATACAAAGTTTATATATACTAAAGTGTATCTTTATCTATCTATCTTCTATACTATGTATATATTAATATATATAATATATAATATAATATATATATATATGTGGTGTGTGTGTGTGTGTGTTGTGTGGTGTGGGTGTGTGTGGTGTGTGTGTGTGGTGGTGTGTGTGTATACATAATATATATAAATAAATATATGATATTATATATACAGTGTATATATAATACCCCTATAAAAAAAATATGTAAACACACACCACACACACACACACACCCCCAAAACACACACACACACACAAATATTTTAATATATATATATATATATATTTTATATATATATATAATTATATAATATATATATACATTATATATGTATATATATTAACTTTTATGTTTTATTTTATATATGTATATATTATATAAAAAAAAAAATATATATTTATAATATATATATCATATATAGAATATGGTATATAATATATATATAATATAATAATATATATTTTTTTTTTTAATATATATTAATATATGTGTGTGTGGGTGTGGTTTTATGTGTGTGTGTGTGGTGTTGGGGCGTGTTTGTTTTGTGGGGTGTTTGTGTTTAGTGTGTTTTTCTGTGTGTGTGGGTTACCTGTGATGTATGTTGTTGTGTTGTGTGTTGGTTGTGTTTTGGGTGTGGGTTTGTGTGTGTGGGTGTGTATTTACAATAGAAAAAATATGTATATATATACATTATATACAATATATATACATAATACACACAAACACACACTAAAAGCATAAAAAATTTGGATACATAGTATGTGTGGTGTGTGGTGTGTTTATATTTTAATATTTATAATATATATAATAATATTTTATTATAATATGTGTGTGATTTATATATTTCTATCAATTATTATCTCCCTTTATATCCCTTGTGCGTTTGTGAATTTTGAAAATATGATATATATATAATAATATATATTATATATATATATATATAATATGTGGGTGTGTGTGGTGGTGTGTGTGTGTGTGTTTGTGTTGGTGTGTGTGTGTGGGGTGTGGTGTTTGTGGTGTGTGTTTGGTGTGTGTTAAAATAATAAATGTGATTATAATATATATTATATATAATATAAAATATATATATATGTATATTATAATACAATATATAATATTATATATATATATATATTTAATAATAAATATATATAATATAAAAATTATATATATATATATATATACATATATATATATATATATAATTATATATTATAATATATATATATTTATATATATATTATCACTTTATATATTTATATACACACACAAAACAAACACACACACAAAACCACACACAAAAACCACACACACACACACACCACACACCCCACACACACACACACAAACAAAATTATATATAATATTATATAAAAATTATATATATATATTATACATATACTTTTTAATAAATTCAGAAACGCACATAGGTATATAAATGAGATAGATAGATTGATAAAAAATATATAAAACATATATCATACAAAATATATATAAAATATAATATATATAATATATATAATATTATATAATTTATATAAAATATACACACCAAAAAAAAAAACACACTACATATGTATCCCAATATATGATATATAGTACCCATCTATATTATATATACCCTCTACATCTCTCTTCTTTTATCTAATTCTATCTATCTACTATCTATCTATCTATTATATATCATCTATCTATCTATCTATATATAATATATTATATATATTATATTATAATATATAATATATAATTAATTTTATAATCGGGGTGTGTGGTGTGTGTGTTTTTGTATGTGTGTTGTGTTTTATATATATTAATTATAATATAATAAATTATATTATATATTAATAGTGTGTGTGGGTGGTGTGTGTTGTGTGGTGTGTGTGTGTGTGTCTGTGTGTGTGTTTTTGTGTGGGGGTTTGTGTGGGTGGGGGTTGTGGTGGGGGTTTGTGTGGGTGTGTGGGGTGGTGTGTGTGTGGGTGTGTGTGGTGAGTGTGTGGTATGGATATATATTAAAATATATATTATATATATATATATTAAAATAAATTTACATATATATATAATATATTATAAATTATATATATATATATATAAAATTTAGTATATTTTGATAGTAGATATAGATATAAATTATTATATATTTTATATATATATATATATATATATATATATATATTATAATATAATATAATATATAAGTAAATATATGTACATTTTTTATACACACACACACACACAAATATAATACATAAACATATATAAATAATATAAAATTTATATAAAATTTTATTTTATATATATATATATTATATATTATATATATATATATATATATTTAAATTTTTAAATAAGAAAAAAAAACAAGATACAACTAAAAAATAATTTTAAAATATATATAAAATATAAAAATATTTTTATTATAATAAAATATAATAATATAATAAAAACAAAATATAAATATATAATAAATATAATATATATAATATTTATAAATATAAAATACATATATAATTTTATATAAAAAAATATATATATAAAATTATATTATATATATATATTTTGATGTAGTATCTGTGTTTTTTTTTCGTATGTAAATATTTAAATATAATGTAAAATTATATATATAATATATAATATTAATTATAATATATATAATATAAAATTATATATAAACTTTTTATATAAATATATTTTATAAATAAAAATGATTATATATGTATATATTTTTATAATAACATATATGATATTTGTTTAAAATAGTATATATATTACATTATATTTATATATATATATTATATATATTGATATATATATACATACACAAACACACACACACACACAACACAGAAACACATATTTTTAAAATATTTTTACTTTTAATCCCATAACAATTAATATTTTTATATATATATATAAAATATATTTATATAAAAAAAAGTATATATAAGAAAAATTTTTATATTTTAAAAATTGTATATTTATTAAATAAAAATTATCATTTAAATATTAATATATATAAAAATATATATAATATAAATATTTTTAATATATATATATTATATATATATATATATATAAATAATATATAAATACACGCACACACACACACAAATATAAATAAATAAATAAATATATTAATATTATATATATAAAATATAATAATAATATATATATATATACATTATGTTTTAAATTATTTAGTAATTACTTATACAATATAATATATTATATATATTAATAAATAATTTAAATATATATAATATATATATGTATAAATATAATATATTTTTTTATATAGGGAATTATATATAATATAAATAATAATATATATATATTTTATATATTTACACACACAAAAATTTACACATACAACCAGAAACACACACAACAGACATACATATGTATGAAATTTTAAATAAATATATAAAATATATATATATATAAAATTATTAACATATATATATATATATAATATATATATATATATAATATATGTATTTTTATTATTATATATATATATATATATATATATATATATATATACTATTAATGTATATGTATTCTATAGTATATATATATTAATATATATTAATAATTTTTAATAATATAATATAAAAATTATATTATTATTTAATATATATATATATTATATAATATTTTAGTACACAAACAAACACACGCACACCACACACACAAAACAACCACACACACACCACACACAATACACATACATATTATATATATACATATATATGTTGTAATATTATATATATTATAATATATAGTTATATATAATATTATTATATAATATATTATATATATAAAATATATGTAGATACACACTCACACAAAATATATAAAATAATAGTTTATATAATAATATATTATAATAAAATTAAAAATTTTTATATATGTATAAATATACATGCATTATAAATAAAAAAATGAATATATATATATTTTAATTATATAAAATTATATTTTATATATACGTATAATGTAATATAGAATATATATGTATATATAAAAAATATTTATTCAAAAACACCACACCCCACCACACACACACCCCACAACAACAAACGCACCCCCACAACAAATATATATAATATATATTATATATATATATATATATATAAAATTACATACTATATATATATATATATATATATATATATATTATATAACACACCCCACCCCACCCCCAAAACACCCCACACACACCACTCACACACCCCAACCCCCACACACAACACACACACACACACACACAAAACACACACACATATAATATATATAATATATATATATATAATATATCCTTTTTTTTTTATTACAAATATGAAAAACATATATGATTAATATTATATACGACACACACCAACCACACACACAATAATAAATATAATATATATATAATTTATATATGTAAAAATTATAATAAAATTTTAATTTTATAATATTGGGTGTGTGTGTGTTGCGTGGCATATATGAGTTGTGTGTGTGTGGTGGTGGTGTGTGTGAGTGTGTGTGAGTGTGAAAACGATGGCCGATGAGCGGTAGAGGAGACCAGTCGCGTCTAGCATTATGCGGAAATTTGGGAAGCGTTAAAGGTAAAACAGCCCTCTTGTTTGTTTGAGATAATATGTAATGAGAGGATGGTACAATGAGGACAGAGGTTCAGTCGGTCAGCGTGCTGTAGGCTGTCTGTCTGTCGCTCGCAGGCGCCCCCTTTTTTATACAGTTTGAATAGGAAACTACAGGGTTGCGATTTACTCAAAGTATGGAGGAGAGGATGTGATCGTTTACAGGGGAGGGCTCGCGAGGCGGAAGGCCTGCGGAAGTCGCGTCCGTTGCATGTCTAGCAAAGGTGTGGTATGTAGAGGCTAGTGTTATTGTATTAAATATATATATTTATAAGTTAATTTTGTCATATGGAGGCAATAGTAGATGAGGAAGGTGTCTTACAAGGGGGCCCCACGGAGTTTTGTAACTATAAGGGTTGTACGAAACACTCAAGATCCATTAGTGAGCATCTCGGGGGGATATTGGGGGAGGGAAACGGGGCCTAGTAAAATGGGTATTAAGAGAGTGTGTGTGTATATGGCATAGATGTATGTGTGTGGTGTGTGCTTTGGCATATTGTATGGAGCACACACCACACACACACACACACACAACACACATATATATATATAATTATTATATATAATATAATATATATAAAAATTATTATATAAT
>NW_023641030.1:0-10822 GCF_015228065.2 Penaeus monodon | reverse complement strand
CGTCCCCTCCCACATTATTGGGAAAAGGGCCTGATTATCCCAGTTTTAAAGGCTTTCCTCCCTCTTTCGCACAACAGCCCAAGCACAGGGAAGCCTTTTTTCCCTTTCATGTTTCAAAAACCCCTTTTTAGTATGTACCTGGCCTGGTTTTTTTCAGGAAAATTTTAAGAAACGTCCTCAAATGTTTCAAACACTGAATGCTTTACTATGGCATGATGCCAAATCAGGGCAACTGAAAGCTTCCCTCGGTGTTAAGCAAAGAAAAGGCCATAATTTCTTTCTTACTAAGCCCGATGGACCCTTGGGTCCCTCAAAAAAAGCGTGTATCCCTCACACCTTTGGCAATTTGGCTTTTCAGGGGGGGCTTTACTGAATTACTGCCTGGTTTGAGGGGAAAAGTTTTTTTCTCCTCCCTTCCTCTTTTGTGGTGTATTTTTTGCAGGACAGTGACCCCTGGCCTTTTGGTTTTTTCCCTGCTTTGGCTGCACGGCCCATGGGAGTTGGGAGTATACCCCCCCGCCAAATTTTCAGGTTTTTGTCATGGCTAGGGAACCCAAATTTATAAAAAGACTTCCCCCTATCCTGAGGAAAATGTACTCCTGTGCTATGGGGAAAGCATAGTGGGGTTTCCCGGGAAGTAGAATATATTTTTTTGGGGTGGTTTGGGTGTCAATGGCTTGCCACTGGAAATCTGAAAATATTGGCCATGCTCTTCCCCTTTTTGGGATACATGGGGCCTAGCACTTCCATGATCGCAAATAAGCCTTTCCTACCCTGGAAGCAGTGGGGAAATGGTCCTATTTACCCTTTGAATTTGATTAATTGTTGTTTGTCCCTTACTGCAAATGCCATATCCTTGCAAGTATGAGTTTTTTGTTGGTTGGGATCCCAAACAGAAAACCATCTGTTGAAAGTATGTTTTTTCCTGCCTACGTGGAGGGAGTTTCCCCTTTGGAGCACATGGTTTTGAAAACTTTTGGGCCCATGGGGAAGTGGGTTCAACATAGGTGGGGGATAGTCCCCCATTTCCATTTTTAAGCTAGTAAATTTAACTTCTTTTGAAACTGGTGTAAGTAATTTAACACTCCCTCGTTTTTATATGAAGATAGCCAGGAGTTTTTTATTTCCCAAAGATCCCATAATCTAGCTCCAGATGCCTGAGATTATGTTTTTTTCCTAGAAATGATCCTAGCAAAAAACCTCCATTTTTTAATTGCTTCAAATCACTGGTTTTGCCAGTGGATTCAGGGGAACAGAAAAAAAATATAGTCCTCATTGGAATAAATAGCATTGTACATAAGATATTTTTATTACTTCATGTCTTCCTTGCTTCTTATGTCTCCCGGTTTTTTTGCTGGTTTCATGGCGGGACCAGTCTTGCCCCTAGGTTTTTTAAAGTCAACCCAGTTTTTTTACTGGAAAACTCCCCTTTTTTGGAAAGAGATTTTTGGGTCTACCCATAACCCCTAGGTAACTGGAGGGACCTAAAACCCCACTCTTTGATTTCATTTCCCTGGGACATGCAAGACTTTTAATTCCCCATCTTAAGTCCTATTCCTACATTCTTCAGACCATGAGGAGTTTCCCATACAGTGGCTGGGGATCTCCTTAGGCTTGTGGTTGGTCCCATTGGAAATCACTGGAAGATTGTCCACATTAGGAATATGATTTTTGGCACCCTTCCTGGAAAATTTTTGGGTATGTTTTTGAGGGATGCCGGACATTAGAAATAGGGGCTGGGACTAAAGGGACCCCCACCCTGTAATTTGGTTTCTTTTTTTTTCTATGGCAAGTTACTGTGATAGGGTGATCTAGGAAAATCTTTTTTGGCAAATTTCTGTTCCTGAAATAGTCCGCCCTATCCCCACCCAAGAGCCTTAGCCTCCAACATTTTCCCCCCTAAAATAGCTTAACAAATCTTATGGTATTTAAGAAATAATACCAAAAAAAAGTTTTATAGTGTGGCTGGTTAGTGCTTTTAAGCAGGTGGTTTATACTTTGGAACTGTACTCTTAGACCCCTTGTGAAACCCATGGAGGAAGTTTTTCATGGTGGGAAAGGGTTTTTTAGTGGGCCATTTCTTCTCTACCATCCTCACCCCAGACAAAGCTGGTGTGATTACCTCCACGACTTCCTTTCGGTTTTTTTGGGATGGGGGGACTATGGTTCCAAGCTATCTTCCAAACTCTGGGGGTAGAGCAAAAAAATTTATTGATGATTTTTTGCAGATCTGCAAAAGCAACACCTGCTTAGTCCTAGGTAAAGAAAATGGTGGAAGAGGAAAGAATTTCCCCGTCCACAAACCTGGGGCCCGAGAAAGAACCATTTTCCCATGTTTTTTTTTCCTTTAGTTTTCCCTCAGGGAGGGAAAACATAGCATCCACTTCATCAGGGTTTTTGATTGCCCTGTGGGTCCATATGAAGAGGGCAAAGTCTGTCCTTGTTAGGCATCCCTTGGGTTTGCCCTCATTTCCAGCAGGGCCAGGGGGGACAGGGCTAAAAATACCCCGAGCACCAAACCAGTCTGCTTTCTTGGATTGAGGGGTGGTTCAATGTGTGGTGTTGGCCTGGGGGCTGAGTGGGTTTTTTATGGGGCCATCTGACATGTTTTGCAGCAGTGGTTTTTTTTAGTTTTGTTTTGGTCCTGGCAGCCAAAAAGATTTGCTACCATTTTCCAGCCGCTTTTTTTTTCCTGGCCAGACACCCCTTGGCAGTTTTTCTTTTTAGCAAATCTTTGAGAAAAAATACCTCAGGAGAGCTAGATTTTCCCCTCTGGAAGTTTTTTTCTGTCCGTCAGTAAACTTCTTTCCTTGAAATATGTTATTATCATCATAGTTACCAAGTTGGACCTTTGGGGGACTCCCTTATTCAGGGTTTTGAGATTTTAGTAAGTGTCCCAACAATAACGTAGCAAGGACCCGTTTATGTACACTTTTCACAACCCCCCGTCGTCCAAGCAAGCTTGCCCCCTTTCCTTCCTTGGGGCAGGATTGCAGATGTTTTTTGCCCGGCTTTTTCTCTTTTTTCGCACAGGGAACAAACATCCGCCCTCGAAGGGGAAAACCACCGCATAAAAAAGGGACCACGTCCCCCATAAGGCAAGAAGGAAAGACAGCAAGCGACGGGGCCAAGCACCAAACAGGGTCCCAGCTCCCACCACCTCGTCCTCCCCCTCCCCCCCGGGGAACCACGGGGGTTGCTTTGAGGGGGTTCTTATATCTGTCCTTCAAACAATAAAAAAACCACAAGCTAAGAAACCCTTTCTTTGAAACTGGACCCAAGTCCCAATCTCTCTCTTTTGGTCCACTTATGTCTGGTGGACAGCAAGTGCTTCCCACCAACGCCTGTTTTGCTGATCTAAACAAACAGGTTTTTAACTCCCCCTGTGTGAAGTGTCCCTTCGCCTTTCCCTTTAAAACTCTCAGCCATCCGCTTACCAAACTCCTCTTCTGAAACCCTGGGGACTATGGTCCCGTCCTCCTACTACTTTTTTTTTGTGCTTTACCAACCTCACGCATGTGTTTACCCTCCCTGACGGGAAAGTCCCACTGAAGAATTTCCCACTCTGCGCCACCCACACTCCCCGCCCATTTCCGGCTTCCCTAACCTCCACCAAGGTCTTTTTGCGAAACCCTCGTCAGCACAGCAAATGAAAAGTTCCTACCTACCACCCAACCAACCTTTTTCTCATCACTATTAAAAGTAAGTTGTACCTATTAGTTGCCAAAGTAAAAATTAACTGGCCCCTCCCCTATACCCTACCCATTACCTTGCCATACAAAGTTTTTTGTCTTTCTTTTCAAAGTTCTTCACGTACACGCCCACCTTACGAACAACACTATAACTAACCTCTATACTAAAAATAAACTTCTCCACTGTCCACCCCAACCATTTTTTTTTTTTTCAACACAACAAAAAACGAATCCACACACTGAGATCAAAACCTAAGTGGGGGGGACCACAAAAAAAACCCTCACTTTTCCACAACCTCATTCCCCCAGCCCTAAAAAACCATCCTGTAATTGATGTATTTGTGTTTTTAGTATTTTTTTTTTCTTTTTATTATTTCATTTTTCCTCCTCAGATTCGTACAATTTAGTATATATTCATTTTTCTCTCAGAAACCAAAAAGATTAACCCTTTGGAGCTTTTTTAATTTAATTAATTTTTATTTTTATGTTTAACCAAAACTGCCTCTCATCCATATTATTCATGTTTTATTTTGTTGTTCGAAATTAAATGGAAAAATTATCTTATTTTTTTTTTTTTCTCTTATATTTTTTATTCCTATTAGTAATCACTTCAATTTACTTCTTTTGCGTATTATTGTTATATTTTTGTTGTATACACGTATTATCGTTTGTGGTTTTCTTTAAAAATTTAACTAATTTTCTTTCTTTCATAACTTTGCCGTAATAATCGGTCGCTCATTCCACAACATAATTTTTTTTTTGATCCACCTCCCAGTAAAACACCTACCTACCCATTTTCTACATGGAAATTTCCAACCCTAGGATTTATGGATTTTTTACTATGTGCCAATCCCTAGACTAAGTAAGTAAAAACCCCAAAAATTCTCTTTTTTTACGACGTCCCTCCTCGAAGTTTTGATATCTTTTGTTCCTTCAGTAAATTTCTGGAGGGTTTTATTTGGCTTCTTTAGTTTTTTTAAGGTTTTAGTTTGGGAATTGTTAATTGGAATTGGTAGTTGTCCTCTGGTTTTTGCAAGTAATGGCAAAATTTGGCATTGGCAAGACCCCCATGCTTTTATATAGTCCTTACCACAAGTTTTTTTAAATCAACCGCAAAGTTTAATTTTTTAAGCCCGGCTCATGGGCCCGGGAAAACGAAGGAAATCCTGGCGCCCTGCCCCCGCGCACTTACGCTTCATACGAATGAAGCCACCGCGGATGCGGCCACTGTTTAGAAATTTAAGTTTCAGGCCCCAGCTGCCTATGTGTGTTTTTTAAAAGCATATATACTTGCCTATTTTACCCCAAAGATATGGAATTTCTTTATCCAATTAATTTTTTTTTCCTCTCTTCAATATGATGGTACCTTATTGAAAACTCGCTAAGTCATTAATACCTTTACTTTGAACCACGTTTACCCCTTCCTTTGTGACAAAAATTGGTTTCTTTATTATTGCTCTCATTTTTTTTCCTTGCAATTCCAGTAAGGAGATTTGACAAACAAATTTCTAATTCCTCCTCCTTAGCCCCTTTTTAATTGGCCTGGTTAACACTTATTTATTTTCAGCCTTTTCTGAAGACGATTGGGAACCCTCCTCCTTACTGGGAATAATTTGCACCTCAGTGGCAAAAACCTCTGCCACAACCCCGCTACCCTGGCCCAAAACGCAACAACCCCCAGCGACCCCTCGGATCACCAGGGAACCATCCTGTAGATACCGAGAACAAAGAAAACCTCTACTGCATCGTTTTTCAAGCGTTTTACAGTCCGGCCCTCAAAGGAACGAGCCCTTGGCGCGGGGGCCGAGCAATGTCAAAAAATATGTTAGCAAGAACTAGATGGAAACACTTTTTCCACCACCCCCCATCCAAAGCAAGCTGGCCCTTTTCTCCTTTGGGCAGGGACGCGCAAGATGTTCCGCCCAGCTTTCCTCTTTTTCCCCCCACAGGGGAAATCATTTCCCGCCCCTCGAAGGGAAAACTTGGCCCCCGTAAAAAAAGGAACATGGTCCCGTAAGGCCAGAAGGGAGAGAGGGACGGCAGAGGGACAGGCCCAAGGGCCCCAACAGGGTTCCCTAAGCTCCCACCCCCCACCACCTCGTCCCCCCTCCACCCGGGAAACACCGGGGGTTTTTTTTTTCCTTGGGGGGTTTCTCATATCTGTCTTCAACAATAAAAAAACCAGCAAGCTAAGAAACCCTTTTCTTTTGACCAGCCCAAGTCCCATCTCTCGTGTCCACTTTTACATCTGGTGAACAGCGGT
The DNA here is from genome assembly GCF_015228065.2 of Penaeus monodon. Lineage (NCBI taxonomy): Eukaryota > Metazoa > Arthropoda > Malacostraca > Decapoda > Penaeidae > Penaeus > Penaeus monodon. The sequence continues at coordinate 4,867 of NW_023641030.1, read as the reverse complement.
GCTTCCCAACCTCACGTATCCGCTTACAAATAGTCCTGTAAAGGCACTGACTAGTCCCCTGGGCCTCAAGCACATCCCACATATGCAGTCTGTGGGGGGGCGCATTGCGTCTAGGAGGATTGGGCCAAGCCCCTTCTGGAAAGGCTTGCCCAGTTGGCCTTGGTCTACATTCAAATCTTGGATTTATGTGCACACATTTGGGGGGGCTGGGACCCATCTTTCGAAGGTGGTTGGACAGTGGGCCCAAAAGAGATCGATAGCGGGCAGTCTGGTCGACACACCTATCTGATTTTTTTCCCAGAGGGTGAATTTTTAAACAAATGTTGGGGAGATCTAGGGACTTATTCTTTTTTGACATGTGTTTTGGGCTTATTTGCGTGTTGAGGAAGGGGAAAGAAATCTTCTTGGGGCATGACCTTCCAGCACCCTTGGCTATGTGATACCCCTGCCCGCATCTGCTCTTTCCACAGGGAAGGCAAGTGTGGTGGTGAGGATTGAAATCTCCTGCTACAATCACAAGGTCCTGTGCAGCAGTAGCAAAAAACCTTGCTAATATTGAAAATCCCCTACAGCCTGGCTTACTATACACATTATACAACTTATGGGAGCTCCAAACCAGGGTGGGATCTCAACAGCGAGAGCTTCAATACATCTCCCACACTGTGGAAACAGAGGATTTTTTGCTCTGATCAAGGTGATGAAGTTTTCTAGTACCTGCACTGCTTTTTTCAAACACAAAGGATATGCTTGCCCTGGGGAAGCAGAACTGAATCCCCTTTTAGGTATCCTGAGGCATGGGACAATGGCAGTGTGTTCATTCATTACATAATCACGTGGAGAAATGGCTTTTTCTGAGAGAAAAAAACATTGATGTGCTTACCTTAATGTTTAGATTTGTGTTGCCATGATGCTATTCAGGGGGCCAATTCCCACTAATGCCACTGCCGATGGTAAAAAATTGCTGGTAAAACTACAGTCCACGATTATAAACAGACAGTGGGTGGTATTCCACTAACAGCTTGCCATCAGAGTTTACCATGGTAAAATTTTTACCACTGGTCGGAAGGTTACTGGTAAAGTCCCCCGCTTGGGTAAACTGGCCAAATATAAAAAAACTGGCAAAAAAAATAATGTCCTATAACAAAATTTCTCTCATGAAAAATTTAAAATAGGTATAGACATAGGTCCCCCTATATTAAAAAAATATAAAAGTAATATATATTTAATCATAAGAGATCAGTAAATCTCCTTTTTAAGTATTTCCTCTTCTCTAACATCATTTATTATCAAAATTTCAAAAAGAGAAAAACAAGTTTTTTTATTGATACAGAAAAACTGGTAAATAAACGTTTTAATGTGAATATAGCAAGCTTTTTTGTGTTTTGTCGGCCAACTGTGGCAAATTACAAACAAAACCACCGAAAAACCGTTATAAAAGGACACTGAAATTTTTTAAAAAAATGTTGTTTTCGTTCGGTTTCCTTAATTTTGGACAAAAGAAAGATATATGGGTAAAAATGAAACCTGTGGGTGTTTGGACTGGTTTTCTTTGATTGAAAGGTTAAATAATGAAATGTTTTATTTAAACTCGGCTTACGAATATAAAGTCCTGTACTGGGTTTCTTTATTTTCATTTTCATGATAAATTGTTTAGGAAAGGTCTTTTTTTTGATTATCCCCACATTTTATGGGATATAATCAAACAAAAATTTTTTCATTTACAAAAATGTTTTTTTTTTTCTTTCGGGTTCGATCGTTTTTGTTGTTTCTTAAACTCCAACCACGACGAATTTACGTTTCTGTCCTCCTTTTAGCTTTTAGTGAAATTTTTGTTTTACAGATGGCTTCCACATGTGGCTCAGCGGGCCAAGGAAGTCCTATCCCAAGTAGGCCCCCCCTAATAAGGCGATTTCAGATTTTTCCCCCTATTTTCCCTTGAATGGCCGGGGAAAAATGCCTTTTTTTTTCTTTTTGATACAGGGGATATCGATACTGGTTATTATTTGTTATTTTAAAGGGTTTATAAATAAATTTACATTGTTTTTTATTCATAATCTTGGTAACACTTAAGTTCAACTAAATATAATACAAAAAGACCCCTTTTCCAAAAGTTCCCAAGGAAAAAAGATAAAACAAGTGGAGATAGGTAGGACCCTCATTGGTGATTAAAAGCAACTTGTAGAACAATCGATATGTAAATACAATTAAATTAAACTTTATATTATAGTAGGCATGAGATGTTATGCTTTGTCCAATCCCGTTTCCGATTGAAGTTTTAAAGCGTCCGAGTTTTTACCGTTTTTCTTCGTGAAAATCCCCACTCTACCATCGTTCGGAAAACGCGGTGGAGACTGAACCGTTTGGTTAAAATACGTTTTTTACGATCGTTTTTTTTTAGTTGAGGTAAGGTCCCTTGGAAATTGGATTTTAATATCTGTGTCCTTTTTTTTGGACATTTGATGTATTTTGTTTTCAGCTATCGGTCCGGCCCCATGGCATCAGCAACCACCGATTTTTTTAATCCAACTGAGAGGGCATTTAAAACCGTGGTCCCCAACCCTCTCTTCCCAAGGAATTTGCCTTAATCCAGACTTGCACGCGGAAGATTCTGGCAGAGGCGGTTTGGGTTTTCTTCAGCTTCGATTCATTTTTGGAAATGTTGTATGACATGAGACAGCCAAATCCCTTTAAAAATTTCTGTAATGACAGTTGACTTTTTTTCCGTAAATAAAAAACTTAAATGATAGGGGATGGGCCCACATTTTTCAATATTTTTTTCGTGTGGGTGAATATATTAGGTATAGATGTTCCATTTTTTTTTGTTTCGCGTAGTCAGTCACAAAATTTTTTTTGCAATCCTCCTTTGTATGTGTTGTGCTTTAAGAGGGCCCCCATTGATGTTATTTTTTCTGTTTATAATGGTTTTTTCAAACATTTAATTCCTGGTCTTTGAACCGTCCCTTTTTTTTCTTCTTTACTTCGACCTTGGTTCTTTATCGTCCATTTTTTTTTTGTTTAGCAATCTTTTTTTTTAATGCGATTTTTTTCTGTTTTTACTGAAAATCTTGCAATCCGGTTGTTCCCCTTCCACCAAGCTTTTTACATGGACCCAAGAGGAGGCCTTTCACGCCCATTGCCTTGGCTTGATTGACAAATGGGTGGGAACCACTGAGCCCTGTAAACAGAACTGGGCTAAACAAAAAAAAACCATTACTGGGCGTTTCCTAGCCTTACCACGTCCCACCCGCTGGACCTGATTCCACTTTGTTCGTATTTAGGAAAAAAACAACTAAAACCCTAAATTGGTTTTTTTCAGGTTAGGCAGTTTTTCAGGTTTTGATGTGTAGTAAAATGTTTTGTCTATCGGGTTTCGTATGTTTCAAATAATTTTAGTATAAAATTAGTTTTTTCAACACAAGGCGGTTTGTCCCCCCATCCCCTGATATTGAGTATTTGATTGATTATATTATAATATATATATTATATATATATTATAATATATTAATATATTAATTTTATATATATGTTATGTATATATTACATTATATATATATACATATACATAACATATATTACATATACATACAATATATTACAACATACAATTAAACCCCCCCCCTCTCTCTCTCTCTTCTCTCTCCCTCTTCTCTCTCTCTCTCTCTCTTCTCTCTCTCCTCCCTCTTCTCCTCTCTCTCTCTCTCTCTTATCTCTCTCCTCTCTCTCCTCTTTCTCTCCTCCTCTCTCTCTCTTTTCTCTCTTTTCTCTCTTCTGTTCTCTCGCCGCGCCCAACAAACACACCACACATTGGCCAAAACCACACGCGCGCCGGCGCAGATGTTTTTTTTAATGTATGTATAATATATATATATTATATATGTATTTACAGATTATTGCAATATATATACATATGTATGCATATTATTCATATTTTTTATTTACACACTATTACACATATATTACCTAAATATATATTAAATATTATATATATTATATATATAATTATATATATATGTTGTGGGGGGTTGTTGTGGTGTGGTGTGTGTGTGTGTGTGGTGGTGTGGGTGTTGTGTTGTGTGGGGTGTTGTGTTGGTGTGTGTGTGTGGGTGGTGTGTGAGTGTGGGGGTGGTGTTGTTGGTGATTATAACAGGACCACCAATATGTTATTAAATTATAATTAACACGTTGATTGGTTTTACAATATATAATAATATATATATATAATTATTATATATATATATATTTTTTTTTTTTTTTTTTTTTTTTTTTTTTTTTTTTTTTTTTTTTTTTTTTTTTTTTTAATGTATATATGGTGTGGTGTATTTTTGTGGTGTTGTGGGTGGGGTGGGTTGTGGTGTGGTGGTGTTGGTGTGGTGTGTGTGTTGTGTTGTGTGGTGGTGTTGTGTGTGTGAGTGTGTTTGTGTGTGTGGTTTGGTGTGTGTGTGTGTGGTGTTGGTGTTTTTTAGTGTTGTGTGTTTTTTTGTGTGTGTTTTTTTTTGTGTGGTATATAATATATATATTATTATATATATAATATATATTATAAATAAATATAATATAATGCTGTTTTTATAATACATATATATATGTAATAATATTGCATATTATATTGAAAAAAGATATGTTAATTAATATTATATATATATATTATATATATATTATAATTAATATATATTATTATATAACGTATAATTATATAAACACCACATACATATATAAATTGTATATATATTAACATATAATTATTTATATATATATATATATATATATATAATATGTATATAATACATATGTTTAATATATAAATATATTTATATATATATATTAATTTATATAATGTATAAAATTTTATTATTAAATGATAATACAT
>NW_023641029.1:0-10822 GCF_015228065.2 Penaeus monodon | reverse complement strand
ATTATTATTTTTATTATTATCATTACATCAATATTATTTAAATCCTTATAAAAAACAATGCCTAATAAATGATAATAAATATTAATTATGAAGTTAGACTGTCACCTTTTTATCTTGATCAAAAACCGTTTCCATTTCTTTTTTCTCTTTTTTTTTACTCTAATCATTATATTTTTTAAAAAGTAATTGCTACTTTTTTTTAACTTTTTGAATTCGGGCCCCTTATTTTCAGCATTATATATATAAAATAATTTTATATATATATATATATATATATATATATGTATTTATATTTTAATATATATATTTTATATAATATATAATATTATATTAAAATTTAATATATATTGGGGGTCTATATGATATATATATATATATATATATAATACAAATTATATATATATATATAATATAAAATATATAATATTTTATATAATATATAAATGCTAAAAAATAAGGCCTGAATAACAACAATGTTAAAAATGATAGAAATTTTATTTTAAAAATAAGATAATGTTTTAGAGTAAGAAAAAGAAGGGGAAAGAAGAATGGAAAGGGTTTATGTAAAGAAAAAATGATGACAGTCAAACTACCCAAAATTTAATTCTTTATCATAATTAGCTTTGGGTTTTGAAAAGGGGAGAAAAATAATATGATGATAATGATAAAATAATAATAATAAATAATAATAAAAAAAAAAATAAAAATTTAATTTAAAAAAATAAAAAAAAAAAATAATAATAATAACAATAATAATTATAATACTAATGATAATTAGAAAAAATAATGATAAAAATTGTCTTTATCATGATAATTATTAATATCATTTTATTTATTTTTATTATTTTTTATTTTTATAATAATAATATTAACACACACAAAACACCACCCCACACACACACACACACCCCACACACACACACACACACACATAACACAAACACACAACACACACACACTCACACACACACACACCACACACACACACACACACACACACCACACAGATGAACACCCCTACGAACACAACAAAAAACCGGGTTAAAAAATGTTCATTTTAAAAGGAAGCAGAAAACCCACGCTCAGAATAGTCATGTTTTTATTATTTTTGGGGAAACACTAAATATGAAAATATAATTATGAATTGAATTATTTTCGGGATGATATGTTGATATTCCGAAATGGCAAGAAAAGAGGGTTATGAGGGCGGGTGTGATTATAGCGGAATTTATATATATATATATATATAAAATATATATATATATATCTATATATAATATATATTATATATATATATATATAATAAAATATATATATGATATATATGGGTGGGTGCTTCACGGCATGGTGAGGGAAGCGAGGGTGGGGTACCCTAGTTGGGTTTTAAAAGTGCTTGAATGCCTTCTCGTTTGCAGTTTCCACCCCGGAAACCCCAGTGCAAAAAAGGGAGCAGCTTCTGATAAGTCTCCCCTCCCAGGTCCCCAGCCCCCTCCATCATTAAGACTTTGCAGTGCCCCCTCGGGGCCCAAACCCGGGGGAAAAAGGGGGACCTTGCGGCCCCAGGCTAAATCTGTGGGGGATCTCGGGCGCAGGGGGCCCCGGGGTACGGAGTATGGCCCCCGGCGTGTGGCACGCTCTGGTTTTGTACCAACTCCTCCCCCCTCCCACCCGGGGGAAATGGGGGGCTGGGGGGAGGGGGGGCCTTTGGCCAGCCCTCCTCCCCCAGAATGCCCCTCTGGCAAGCTTTTTTAAAGGGAAAATGCTGGGGGGAGGGGTGTTGTCCCTCCCACCCAGCAAAAAGGGGGGGGCTGTGGGTCCCGCGGGAGGGAAAAATGTCGGGGGAAGGATTGGAGCGAGGGGTACTCGTCCCGCCTGGGCCCGGCAGGCGCCCAACCCCACCATAAAGCTTGTGGGGGAAAGCCCTCGGGAACCCCACAGGTGGATAGGGGGGAAAAAAAGGGCCGGGCCGGGCCCCCCCTTTATCTGGGGCTGTTTTGGGTGGGGGCCCCCAGAGGGGCGTGCACCCGGGTGACCCCCCGGGGCTTAACCCGGCGTGTTTTCCGGGTAGGCGCTTGGAAATGGCCTTGGGGGCAGGAGGAGCGGTTCCCTTTCGTTTATCGGGAAAAATTTGGCGATGGGATTTGAGGTGGTTTGCCCCTCAGAGGTGGGGCCCCGGGTAGCGGCACGATCAGTGTTGGGGGTTTACCCCTACAAATGGTCGGGCCCACGATGGTCACCACCCCCAGGGTTTAGCCATAGAAATCCCCAGTCGATTTCAGCCGGCGGAGTCGGGGTGACACGGTTGATGAGGTACCCAGGGCTTTGGAGACTAAAAGCTTTGCTTTTGGCTTCATGTTCTTTTTTGCTGTATACGCCCCAAACGATTTTAACAAAAAAACCGATGTAAAGAGGCGTTCTACCCCCAAACTCGATCTGTGGCAGACGTTTCCCCCCGGCGAGACATTGGGCATTGTTTGGGGGACTTCAATGGGGTATCCGGCTGTGCCCGAGTGGCTACGAGATGTCGCCCGGCCCCTTTGGCTCGGGAGCTGATCCCAGCAGCGAGAATACCCTCCTTCCCCGGGACGGGTAGGCCCCAAAAAAAGGAGGATTTTGGGCCCTGGTACCAGCGCTCCAACTCCCCATCGGGGGGAAATTGGTACAGCGATACGGGTACAGGGGCCCAAAGGGGATCGCCCACACCTTTGTGAGCCGCGAGGGGAGGATCCCCCAAAAAAAACTGCAGGGTTTACCGGAGTGCGATTTCTGTGGCCCCGACCATAGGCGCTTGGGGCAAACCCTGGGGGTCCACTTCAAAACCCCCCGCCCCCCCCTCCATGGCCCCCCTTAAGGGTTTAGGGGGGACAGACTAAGGGAGGAGGAGGTGCCGGGGGTTTTGCCAGGAAGTCTTGCCACTCCAGAAACCAGCAACCTGACGGATCCAGTTGCTCTGGGGAGCCTTTTCAAGCGCGTAACATCGAAGCACCCTCAGGGGGCCTTTGGGGCGTACGCCAAGGGGACAAGGAAGAATAAAATCCCCCTGGAGACATTAGGGGGCCACTGAAGGGGGTGTGCAAGGCTGGGCCCTAAAGGGGAAATAAAGTTTGCGCGTTCCATGGTGCGTAGGGTCGGACCTGTGAAAAGGGGAAAAAGGGAAACCAGTTCATCAGGAATTTTGGTGAGGAGGTCGAAGGCCATTTTTTGGAAAAAGGACCTTCGCCCTCCCTCCCAAGCCCGGGAAAACGGGAACCCAAGCCTCCTCACAGAGGGACTGCAGTGGGATAAAGGGAGGGCGGATCACTCAGATCATTTTGGGGGGTTCGTAAAACGTTGGGCTGAGATTTGAACAGTTGTCCCAGGTGGATCCTCCAACATTTAGTTGGGAGGGCAAGCGAGGGTCTAAACCCGGTCCCGGGAAACCACCCTTTCAGCGAGGAACCTCTACCCAAACAGGGGTTAGGTGGCGATTCCAAGCTGAAGAGGGGAAAAGCGCAGGCAATGTGATATCCTGCAAAACGTAAAGGGGGGGGTGAACCAAATGGCTGGGGGCCTGATACAGTCCTGACTGCCTTTTGGGGAAAGTCTGGTTTCCTTTCCCCGGGCCCTGCTGAGGGGCTTTGGGTCATCCTCTCGGGAAAGGGGGAAAGGGAGGGATGGGACTGTGGGCAACTACCGTGGCATTACACGCCAGCATACGGGAAAGGGTTTCTCCCCACTTTTCTTCTGAAAGGGATCCGCAACCCCCAAATGGGAACCAGAGACGGAGCAGTCGGGATTTACCCCGGGCAAGCCACATAGCCCCGTTATATAGCGTTTGGAGAAATTTTTGGGGAACGCCGTCGTGATTTTGGGTCGTGGGGGGCTGCAGCCTACATCGCCCTCAAAAGGCTTTTGCCCTTTTGCATGGGAATCGCTTTTGGGAGATCCTGAGGGTCGGGGGAAATTTCCCGAAAACAGTTTTTGGTGATAGCAAGCCTTTAAAAAGGTACGGAAAGGCTGAAAAGGGTGGGGGGGATGTGGGAAACTTTTCCCTGTTAATTGGGGGTGAGGCAAGGCTGTGTCCTTGCACCCCCCATTTTTAAACACTTGTAGGATGGAAATGGGCAGACCCCTACAAAGAAAGTCAGTGCGGAGCAACACTAGGCAATTTTTAAGGTCTCGGACTTGATTTTGCCGACGATGTTGCCATCCTATCTGAGCCCTTTGGAGTCATTTGGGGGGGCTCGGGCATTAGAAATGGGCGAAGCCCCTAGGTTTAGAGGCCCTCGGGCCCCAAAGACCAAAAAATTCAGGATTTGGGGGCCTGTTGGGGGAAAACCCGTTCAGTCGACCATGCTTGGGGCGGGGGACGTTGAAGTCACAGAAAGTTTACATCCCTTGGGTTTAGGTAGTCCAATTTTGGGTTGCAGCCCGGGAAGTCAGTAGACGGATTGGTCTGGCAAAAAAGGAGCCATAACCCTCGATCAACAAGAGCTTTTGGGAGATGTCGGTCCTTGCAAAAGGGCCCAAGCTGCGTGTCTTAAAGGGCCTTAAATTTTCCCATTTTTGCTCTAGGGAAAGGGGAAACCTGGACCTATCCAGGCCTTGGAGTTCGTTTGATGCCTTTTGTAACAAGCCCCTTCGCCGGTTTCAGGGGGTAAAAAAATTGGCGGGAAATGCCCAAAACGGGGTTACACCGTGAGACGGGTGGGCCCGGGTTACTTGCATAACCCGGGATCGCCAATTTAGGCTATATGGCCCCCTAGTCGCCCCCCTAGGGACGACCCTGCCCCCCAAGGTTGTCTCTCTGCGAGACAAACCCGGGGGGGGCCGGGGGGGGAAAAAAAGGGGGGGGGGCGACGAGACCTGGGGGAAAAAGGGGGGGGGGCCCCCGGGGCCCCCGGGGCCCGTTGGGGAAGGAAAAAGGGGGGGCCCCCCCCGGGGGCCCCCTTTTAAAGGGGGAAAAAATATTTATATAAATAAAAAATTTTTTTTATAAAAAAAATTATATATATATAATTTTAAAAAAAATTTAAAATTTTAAAAAAAATATATATAAAAATTTTTTATAACAAAAACAAATTTTAAATTTTTTTATTATTTAAAATCCCTTTTTTTTTTATATAAAATTTTTTATATATATATATATTTTTAAAAAAAAAAAATAAAAAAATAAAAAAAAAAAATATATATATATTTTTTTAAAAAATAAAAAAATTTTTTTTTTTTTTTTTTTTTTTTAAAAAAAATTTTTTATTTCCCAAAAAAAAAAAATTTTTTTTAAAAAAAAATATATAAAAAAAATTTTTTTTTTTATATTTTTTTTAAAAAAAAAATAATTTTGGGGGAAAAAAAAAAAATATATAAAAAAAAATAATATATAAAATAATAAAAAAATTTAAAAATATAATATAAATTTTTTAAAATATAAAAAAAGGGGGGGGGGTGGTGTTAATTTTTTTTATAAAAAAAAAAAAAAAATTTTTATAAAAAAAATAATATAAAAAAAAATAATATTATATATTATAAATTTTTTTAAAAAAAAAAATATTTTTATTAAAATAAAATTTTTTTAAAAAAATATTTTTTTTAAAAAAAAAAAAAAAAAAAAAAAAAAAAATAAAAAAAAAAAAAACCCCCCCCCAAAAAAAAAAAATTTTTTTTTATAAATATAAATAAAAAAAAATATAAAATATATATAAAAGATATAATTTTTTTTTTTTTTTTTAAAAAAAAAAAAAAAATATATATATAATATATAATATAAATTTTAAAAAAATATAAAAAAAAATAATATAATTAAAAATATTTTTAAAGATAAATATAAATATAAATTTTTTAAAAAAAATTTTTTTTAATATATAAATAAAAAAAAATAATTTTTAAAATAAAGGGGGAAAAAAATTTAAAAATAAAAAATATATATTTATTTATAATAAAAAAAAAAAAAAAAAAAAAAAAATTTTTTAAAATATTTTTTTTTTTTAATAAAAATATTATATAAAAAATATTTTTTAAAAAAAAATATAATAAATATATATATATTAAAATTAAAATATTTAAAAATATATATAATAAATATAAATAAAATTTTTTTTAAAACCCAAACCCCCGGGGGGGGCCGGGCCCCCCGCTTTCCCCCCAACCCCCCCGGGGGCCCCGGGGGGGCCCCCCCCCCCCCTTTTTTTTCCCCCCCCTGCCCCCTTTCCCAAAAATTTCCCCCCCCCCCCCGGGGGGAAAAAAAAAGGGGGGGGGGGGCCCGGGGGCCAAAGGGGGGGTAAAATTTGGGGGGGATTTGGAAAACAAAAGGCCCCCCCGGGGGAAAGGGGGGGCCTGGGAAAAAATTCCCCCGGGGGGGGGTTAAAAAAAAAAAAAAAAACCCCCCAAGGAAATTTTTTTTTCCCCCCAAAGGGAAAAAAGGCCCCAAAAAAAAAGGGGGGCCCCCCCCGGGAACCCAAAAACCCCGGTCCTTTTTTTTTCCCCTTCCGGCCAAAATTTTTCCCGACCCCGGGAAAAAATTTTAAAAGGGGGGAAAAATTTGGGGGCCCCCCGCCGGAAAGAAGGGGGGCCCCCCCCCCCCGGCCCCAAAAAGGGGGGGGGGGAAAAAACCCAAACCCCGGGTTCCCCCAAACCCCCCCCCCCCAAGGGAAAAGGGGGGAAATAGGGGGGGTGGAAAAAAAAAAAAAAAGGGGGGGGGGCTTGGGGGTTTTTTCCCCAAAAAAAGGGGAAAAGGGGTTTAAAAAGGGGGGGAAAAAAAACCCCCCCCCAAAAAAAAAAAAAAACCCCCCCCCCCTTTAAACCCTTTAAAACCTTTTCCCCCCAAAACCCTTTTTTTTTCCCCCCGGGGAAAAAAAAAAGGAAACCCCCGGTTTTTGGGGGCCCCAAAAAAACCCCCCCACCCCCAAAAAACGGGTTTTTTTTTGGGGTTTTAAAAAAAACCCCCCCCTTTTTTGGGGGGGGGGGGGAAAGGTTTGGGGGGGGGGTTTTCCGGAGGAAAAAGGGGGGGGCCCCCCCCCTTTTCCCCCCCCCCCAAAAACCCCCCCCCCCCCCCCCGGGGAAAAGGGGGGGGAAAAAAAGGGGGGGGCCCCCCCCCCCCCCCCCAAACCCCGGGGGCCCCCAAAACCGCAGCTTTCCACTCTTTGGAAAACCCCCCCCCGGGGGGGGGGGGGGGGGGGGGGGAAAAAAAGGGCCCCCCGGGGTTTGGGGCCAAACCCCCAAAAATTTAAAAACCCCCAACCCCCCAAAAATTGGGAAACCCCATCCGGGGAAAGGGGAATTTTTGGGGGTTTTTTGGGGGTTTTGGGGGGAAACAACCAAAAAAAACCCCCCCCCCAAAAAACCCAAAAAAAAATTTCCCCCCCCAAATCCCCCCCCCAAAAAAAAAACCCTTTCCCCCCCCCCCCAACCCCCCCCAAATTTTTGGGGGCCCCCGGGGGGCCCGGGGTTTTTTTAAACCCCCCGGGGGTTCCCGGGGAAAAACCCCGGGGCCGGGGGTTTTTGGGGCGGGGGGGGCAAACCCCCCCCCCCCCCTTTTTTTAAACCCGGGGGCCCGGGGGGGAAGGGGGGGGGGGGGGGGGCCCCCCAAAAAACCCCCCTTTTGGGGCCCCGGAAAAACCCCTTTTAAAAACCCGGGTTTAAAGGGTGGGCCAAATTTTGGGCCCTTCCCGGGCCCTGCCCGTTGCTTCCAATTAAACGTGGAAGGGGCCCCCAAAAAGGGCCCAAAACCCCCCCCCCAAAAAACCGGGGGGAATTTTTTTGGGGGGGGGGGGGAATTTGGGGCCCCCCCCAAAAAAAAGGAAAGCCCCCCAAAAAAGGGGGGGGGAAAAAAACTCCGGGGGGAAAAATTTTTCCAAAGGGGGGGGGGGCCCCCCAAGTTTTTGGGAAACGGGGGAAAAAAAAGGAAAAAAAAAAAAATTTTTTCCCCCTTTTCCCCAAAAAAAACCCCCCCCGGGGGCGGGGGTTTTCCAAAAGGGGGGGGGGCCCTCGCTGCGGCCCGACCAGTAGTAGGTGAACCCCAAAAGGGGCCCCCAAAAGGGCTTCTCACCTCTGAGAGGGCCCCCCCAAACCCCCTTTTCCCCCGGGGGAAAAAACCCCCCCCCGGGGGGAGGTTTCCCCCCCCAAAAACCCCGGGGGGGGGGGCCCCGGGGACCCCCCCTTGGCCCCCCCAAAAAACCCCCAAAAAAGGGGGGGGGCGGGGGGGCCCCCCGGGGGGGGGCCCCCCCCCCCAAAATTTTTTGGGGGGCCCCCCCGGGGGGGGGGGGGGGCCCCCCCCCCCCCCCCCCCCCCGGGGCCCCCCCGGGGCCCCAACCCCTTTTTGGGGGGGGCCCCCCCCCCCCCCCAAAAAAAACCCCCGGGGGGGGGGGGGGGGAGGACTGGCAACCCCCCCCCCCCCGGCCCCCCCCGGGGGGGGGGGAAGGGGGGAAAAAACCCCCCCCCCGGGGGGAAACCCCCTTGGGGGGCCCCCCCCCCCAAAAACCCCCCGGCCCTTTGGGGGCCCCCCCAGGGCCCCCTTTTTTTTGGGGGGGGGGGCGGGAGGGGGAAAAAAAGGTTTTTTTTTTTAAAAAGGGGGGGGGGGGGAAGGGAAGCAAAAAAAAACCAACCCTTTTTTGGGGGGGCCCCCCCAAAAATTTTAAAAATATAAATTTTTTAAAATAAAAATATATTTTAAAAAAAATATATTTTTTTTAAAAAAAAAAATTTAAAAAAAAAAATAATAATAAAATATTTTTTAAAAAAATTTAATAATTTTAAAAAAATTTTTTTTTTTTTTCCCCCCCACAACCAAAATTTTTTTTAAAAAAAATAAATTTAAATCCTCATGAAAAATTTAAATTAATTTTTTATATTTTTTTTCCCAAAATTTAAAAAAAAAAAAATTTTGGGTTTTTTTCCGAAAATTTAAAAAAAGGGGGTTTTTTGGGGTTTGGGGTTTTTTTTTTTGGGGGGTGTGTGTGGGGGGGTGTGTGTGGGGGGGGTTTTGGGGTTAAGCCTTTCCACCTGTGGGGTTCCCGAGGGCTTTCCCCCACAAGCTTCATGGGGTTGGCGCCTGCCGGGGCGCAGGCGGGACGAGTAACTCTCGCTCCAATCCTGCACCCCGACATTTGCCCTCCCAGCGGACCCACAGCCCGCCTTACTTGCTGGGTGGGAGGGACAACACCCCTCCCCCAGCATTTCCATTTAAAAAAGACGTTGCCAGAGGGTCATTCTGGGGGGAGGAGGACTGGCAACGGCCCACCTCCCCCGAGCCGCCCCATTTCCCCGGGTGGCTAGGGGGCAGGAGTTGGTACAAAGCCAGAGCGTGTCCACACGCGGTGGGCCATAACTCCGTACCTCTGGGGCCTCCTGCTGCTCCGAGATCCCCCACAGATTTAGCCTGGGACCGCAAGGTACCCAGTTACCATGGGTGCCACGAGGAGGCACTGCAGAAGTCTTAATGATGGAGAGGCTGTGACCTGGCAGGGGAGACTTATGCAGAAGTGCTCCCTTTTTCGCACTGGGCTAGCAGGGGTGGAAGCTGCAAGCGAGAAGGCATGCAAGCACTTAACACTATCTAGGCTACCACACCATCGCTTCACATCACCATGCACGTGAAGCACCCACCATATATATACATATATATTATATTATATATATATTATATATATATATATATATATATATTATATATATATATATATAAATATATATATATATATATATATATATATATATATATATATATATATATATATATATTATATATATATATATATATATATTCCTGCTAAATCATCACCAGCATCATAACCACTCTTTTCATTGCCATTATCAGGAATATCATTCATAATCATCATGAAAATAATTCAATTCATAATTATATTTTCATGATTTAGTGTTCCTCAAAGATAATAAAAACATGACATATTCTGAGCGTGGTTTACTGCTTCCTGTACATGAACATTTAAACAGGTTTATGTGTGTGTGCGTATGAGTGTTCATCTGTGTGTGTGTGTGTGTGTGTGTGTGTGTGTGTGTGTGTGTGTGTGTGAGTGTGTGTGTGTGTGTGTGTGTGTGTATGTGTGTGTGTGTGTGTGTGTGTGTGTGTGTGTGTGTGTGTGTGTGTGTTAATATTATTATTAATAATAATAATAATAATAATAAAAATAATAATGATATTAATAATTATCATGATAATGACAATTATTATCATTATTTCTCTAATTATCATTATTATTATAATTATTATTGTTATTATTATTATTATTATTATTATTATTATCATTATTATCTGATCATAACCGTTCCATTTCTTCTTTCTCTTTTCTACTCTAATCATTATCATTATTCTTAAAGTAATTGCTATCATTTTTAACATTGTGTTATTCAGGCCATTATTTTCAGCATTATATATATATATTATATATATATATATATAATATATATATATATATATATATATAATATATATATAATATATATACATATATATATATAGACACACACATATATATATATATAATATATATATATTATACATATATATATATATATTATATATAATATATATATAATATATATAATTAATGCTGAAAATAATGGCCTGAATAACAACAATGTTAAAATGATAGCAATTACTTAAGAATAATGATAATGATTAGAGTAAGAAAAGAAGAGAAAGAAGAAATGGAACACGGTTATGATCAAGATAATAATGATGACAGTCATAACTATCATAATTAATATCATTACATCATTAGCATTGTTTTGATAAGGATGATAATAATATTGATGATAATGATAATAATAATAATAATATGATAATAATAATATAATAATATAATAATAATAATAATAATAATAATAA
>NW_023641028.1:2500-10822 GCF_015228065.2 Penaeus monodon | reverse complement strand
TTTAAAAACCAGAAAAACATTTTATTTCCTCCCCAAAAAAAAACTTTATTAAAACCTAACCCTACGGAGGGAAACCAAAGTATTTTGTTTTACTGCATTAAGTTATTTTTCTAAATTAATTTTTTCCATTCGGAAATTATTCTTTCAAAATTATTAATAATTTTGTAATCATTATTTTTTTTATATTTTCTTGTTTTTTTTTTTTTTATCATTTTTATCCACATTTATTTTGTTACATTATTTTTCTCTTTTGCTATTTATTAAAATTATTTTTTTTATTATTTTTTATTATTATTTATTATTTTATTATTATTTCATTTTATTATTATTATTTTATAATTATTATTACTATTATAATATACCCTTTTTCCCCTTTTTCTATCTTTCTTACTTTATTTTTTTTGCTTTTTTAAAATGAACATTTAAAAATTTATTGTTATATTTTTATTATATATGATATATATATATATAATAGATATATATATATGAGTTTATGTGAGATGATGATGATGATGATGAGGGAGATGAAGATGTGAGATGATGATGAGATGAAAAAATAATTATTATTATCAAAATTTTACGACTTATTTTTCTTATCTTTATAATTGTTCGTCATCCTATTACGTTTTATGATCATTATTATTTTTTATTATTAATATTATTATCATCATACATCATCTCCCCATCATCATCATTAATCATTATTTTTATTGTTGTTATTACATTTTTTTTGTTGTTTTTGCGTTGTTGTTGTTATTTCTTTTCATTCTATCCTGATTATTTCATCATCACATCATCATCACCATTGTTAGATCATCATCTTTTTTTATCATCATCATTTTTATTACTTCATTTTATTATTATTTATATTATTATTATTTACATTATCTTTTTATTAAGTAAATTTGCTGTTCAAATCACTTAGAGTAAACCGACGGAACGGGGGGAAGCGATTTTTCCCAGTAATAAAAGGTTCCTCGTTCTTTTCCTACTCATATTCTATATTTCCCCTCAAAATCCGGCTGTCCCAATATGTGTTTTTTGTGCAAAGGGGACTTTAGCTTTTTCGTTTGTTCCAAATTTCTTATATTTTTTTTTTAATTTCCAAGGGCCCCCTATAACAGGTACACGAATTTTTTCGAAGACTCCAAGCCTTTTATTTCTCGTTTTTATCTTGATATTTTTCATTTTTTTTTTTCTCTTTTTATCTATTCTTGCCCAGGGAGGAACATCAATAATTATTGCAGACTTCTCAAACCTTATCAATAATGACAATATCAGGCCTTCTTGCTTCGATGGTGTGATCACATTGAATATTCAGGTCCCAAAGAAGCTTATGAGTGTATTTTCCGAGACTGTTTCGGGGCTGTGTTCGTACCATTGATCAGACCTTTCAAGCATAAACTTTTCACAAAGTTTCCAATGAATCATTTTTGCGACATTATCGTGTCTCCTCTGTAATGCGTCTTAGCAGCTTCTTGCACTACTAACTATATGACTCGCAGTTTCTCCTCTTTCTTTACATAATCTACATCCCGGGGAATCAGCTGACTTATCAGTGTTATACTTTACTTTATTATTATTTTTATTATTATTATTATTATTATTATTATTTATTATCATTATTATCATTATTATTATTACAATTATTATATTTATCTTCTCATCATTATTATCATTATTATTGTTATTGTTATCATTAGTAGTATAATCGTTATTATCTTTACTACTTTATAATAATTATTTTTTCTTTTTTTCTTTTCTTTTCTTTTGATCTGCTAATTAAAATCAAACACCGGGTCACTACCAGCGACCGAGGGTGAATGAAGTTTGAGGCAATGGAACACCAACAGAAAATGCACACAATTTCTGCAGCAGGCTCCTCGAGTGTATAGCAAAAGCAGTACATTACCTTATTATACTCTTCCCTTGTCCATTTAAGTCTTTTTTTCTTTTGTTGTTAGTACAAGGTGGCCGAACCGCAGGGCCAGGGGTGGGAATTATCCCGTCCTAGTGACCTGGCGGATTTTGATAAATGGAAGAGTAGACTTAGTTCTGCCCTGGGGGATGCGCCCTTGTTGACCCGTGTGATGGGCGCGCTTCATCACCCACTTCCTATTCTCATTTCAGAAGCAAGATTCATTTTAGCCCCATTGCCAAGAACTGGATACCCCGCGCCAACCACCAACTGGCATTTCCAGGTGTTTGACGCCCCACTTGACGGCCTGTGGACATTATGTAGCCTACTAAGTTTTTATACTGGGGCGGAAAAAGCAGTGATCCCCCCCGGGGGAGTAGTTGTTTAGGCAATCATTATTATTATTATATTATTTTTATTATTTATTATTATTATTATTATTATTATTTATTATCATTTTGGTTGTTATTATTATCATTATTATTAGTAGTAGTAGTAATAGCAGTGAGAAGGCAGGGACAGAAAGTCTGTACTGGCTTCAAAAACAGAATCGCAACCCTCAGAAGTCAACAGCAACTTAGGTGAGGTGGAAGAAACTTCGAGAAGGAAATGGTGACTCCTTAAAATTACTTGGCAGAAGGAAATGGCAACCCACTGCTGTAAATTGCCAAGAAAAAATCATGGTTGAATGCCCAGTAACGAATCAAGAGCAAACGCCGTAAATGGATTTCTATTGCTTTTGATAGGAATCCCTCGCCCCGGTATGGATTGTCATGTGCAACAGTGACACCAGACCTTTCATCAAGCTGCTGTTCGCTACAAAAAACCATTGAAAAGGGGGAAAAACGTGGAATGTAAGAACAATGAGTGAGAAAGGAAAAACTAGAGAATGTAAAACAAAAAATGGATCGGTTAAAGATTAACATCTAGGAATAGGTGAAATAAGATGGACAGGAGCAGGAAAGATAATAAGTGATAACAAGACCTAATATTTTCAGGAGGCGAAAGATGTCAACATGGTGTAGGGGTAATACTGGACAAAGAAAGAGCAAAGAGTGTGATGGGATTCTGGGCTACTTCAGAAAGAATCGTTTTGGGTGAAATTGAAAGGGAACCTTTTAATCTATCCACATTCAGGTAATGCTCCAACATCAGAGCATACAGATGAAGAAATGGAGGCATTCTACGGGGATTTAGAGAAGGCAAGAAAACAATGTAAATCACAGGAGATTATTTTAATCAGGGGAGATAGAATGTGAAGGTAGGAAAAGGAAGAGAAGGGAAAATATTGTGGACCACATGTCTTGGAACACGAAATGTGAGAGGAGAAAGATGAGTTAAATGGTGTCAGGAAAATAACCAAGTGATAATGAAAGCCTGGTTCCAACACCATCCTAGAAGGTTTTTACACAGGGGGTAAGTCCAGGCGATAGAAGTCGTAATCAAAACGATTACATAACATTTAATCAGAGGTTTAGGAACGCAGTTCAACAGGTAAAAGGGTACCCCGGAGCAGATTGTGCCAGTGATCATGTCCTGCTATTTGCCGTCTGCAGGTTAAGCTCGGGAAAAACAAAGAAACCAAAAGTAACACCAAAACTTGAGGTTGGGGAACTCAAACATAATCCAAAAATGAAGGAACAGTTTACAATAGAAGTTAAAAATCGCTATAGTGCATTGGAAAGCGTAAATGAAACACCAGATGCTTGGGTTATTTTTCGAGACGCCATTGTTGGGGTAGCGGAGAGTGTTCTGCCGAAGAAGAAAACAAAGGCGAAACAAAAATGGAGGTGAGGTACTTGACATGATGGATAGAAGAAGGGCTACGAAGCAAGAAAATATAGAAAAATACAAACAACTGGATAAAAGCATTAAAAAAATGCAACATGGAAAAAGAAACATGGCTCAACAGCCAAATAAAGATGCGAGGAATATGCATCGGGAAATCAAGGAAATAGTGGGACGGAAAATGTGCGTTTCAAGTGGATGCATAAGAGCAAAAGATGGAAATATACTCCTGGAGAAAGAAGACATCATGAACAGATGGACAGAGTACATCAGCGAACTGTTTGAAGATAGAAGTGTTATCAGGAAAGAAGTAGATGGACCTGTTATCAGGAAATAAGTAGATGGACCAAGCATAATGCAGGAAGAAGTACAGTATGCACTTCATAGAATGAAAAATGGTAAAGCTACAGGACCGGAAAACATAGCAATAGAGTTGGTAAAAGAACTAGAGGAGTTTGGAGTTAAAAAGTAACTGAAATTGAAAAACATTACAACACAGGTCTCATTCCAACTGACCTCAACAATCTGAAATTCATAGCGCTTCCCAAGAAACCTGGAGAAATTGAATGTGAACTCCACAGGACAATAAGTTTAATGAACCCATTAAAAAATTTGATCCTGAACGTTTTGCTCAAGAGAATGAAGACCAAAATAAGGGAAGAAATATCGCAAGAACAGAATGCATACATGAAAGGAAAAGGGACTCGGAATGCAATATTTATATTGAGAATGTTGGGAGAAAGAGCGATGGAAGTTTCGAAAGACTTATACCTATGCTTCATTGACTATAGCAAAGCATTTGATAAGGTAAAAATGAAGAAATGTTTAGAATGTTGGAAGCAATAGTTTATTGATGGAAAGGACTTACAACTGATTAGAAACTTATATAGGGAACAGAGTGCTGCCATCAGAATAAACGGAGAAATAAGTGAGTGGACATCAGTCAAGAGAGGTGTAAGATAAGGGTGTGTATTATCACCAACTCTTGTTTAACTTATACAGTGAAATTATTTTAAAGGAGATTAAGAACATGCCAGGTGTGAAAGTTGGAGGGATCAATATTAACAACTTGAGATATGCAGGTGACACTGTACTAATAGCAGAAACAGAAACAGATCTTCAACATATATTGAAAAGGGTTGTAACGGAAAGTGAGAAGAGGGGTCTTCAGATAAACATCAAGAAAACGGAATGTATGGTGATATCAAAGAAGAATATAACAACAAAATGCTCTTTGAATATCAAAGATGAAGAAATAAAGAATGTTGAGAAATTCACATACTTGGGTAGTTTGATAACATCAGATGGAAAAAGTGTAACTGAAATAAAGAAAACAATTGGTATGGCAAAAGAAGTCTTCAACAAGATGAGTGCTGTCTTTAAGAACAGACAGTTAAAGATAAAAACCAAAGTTAGAGTGTTAGAATGCTATGTGTGGTCAGTTTTGCTTTATGGGTGTGATGCTTGGACAGTCAATGAAAATATGCAAGAGAGATTGAAATCAGTAAATGTGGTCCTCAGAAGAATGCTCAGTATTTTAAGGACAGAAAGAGTTACTAATGAAGAAGTTTTAAGAAAACAGGGTTAAAAGAACCTTGATGAAAGTTATCAGGAAAAGATAGATGCAATTTTTAGGACATGTAATGAGATGTAAAGGACTGAAAACTTTGTATTAACAGGAAAGATGGAAGGGAAGAGAAGCAGGGGTAGACAAAGGCAGAAGTTCATCACCAGCTTGAACAAAGATCTCAATATGGGCAGAAGTGACTTAGAACTGCTTAAGTTGTCAACAGACAGGACAGAATGGAAAACCATGATCGCCAACGCCCTGAAAGGACAAGGCACTTGAAGAAGAAGAAGAAGTAATAGCAGTATTAATACTCTTATTACTATTACTGTAATATTGTTAGCTTTATGATTATTATGTCATTATTATTATCATTGATATTATTATTATTATTATTATTATTATTATTATCATTATCATTATCGTCATTATCATCATTATCATTATTACAATTATTATCATTATCGCTATCATTATTATTATTATGGTCATAATTTCAATTAATACTATTATTATTGCTATCATTATTATTATTATTATTATTATTATTGTTGTTGTTGTTACCAACATTGTCATTATTTTCATTATCATTAATATCTCCCCGTCATTATTATCATTAGCGTTTGAAGTACTATTCGTAAAATGTATTTATCGCTAATATTGTTATTAACTACTCATTAGTGCTCTACTTGAAATAATTATGATTCATATAATTCATAATTCCTTCACTAGATAAAAAAAAATAATTATAATGATATGGTAGTAATAATGTATTAATTACGTTGATAATCATAATAATGGAAACAATTATAGGTATTATCCTTTTTTATTTTTAATAAAATTTATGATCACGGAATTATTGGTAGAAAAAAGATAGCTGGTATCTTCAATATACACTTTTTTTATATCTTCTTTCTGTCTTTTCTTTCATTCTTTCTTTTCCTTGCCTTCTTTTTTCTTTCTTTTCTCTTCCATTTATTCTTTTTTCCTTTTTTCTTTTCTGTTTACTTTTCTTTCTTTTTTTTTTCCTCCGCTTTCTTCTTTCTTTTCTTTTCCTTCTGTTTTTTCTTTTCTATTCCATTCTCCTCTTTTTCCCTTTTTTTTCTTTTCTGTTTTCTTTTCTTGTTCTTTATTTTTCCTTCTTTTTTCTATTCTTTGCCCTTTTTTTTTAATTTTAAAGATCAAAGATACTGTATCGGTTTCAAATGAATTTATTTTTTTTTCTTTTAAACGCAAAAGTAAAATTTTAAACGTATATGTATGTGTCTTTGTGTATTTGTGTGATTGCTTAGCGGTGTGTGACTTTACTTCCCAAAATGATAATTAATTTTAAAATGCTAATGTTGCTGTTGTCAGCATTACTCATTAGTGCTGCTGTCGAAAAAGAGTCATATTTATAATTCATATAAATTATAATTCTTCCAGTAGATAAAAATGCAACTATCATGACAAATATAATAACAATAACAAATGTAATAACAGCAACAGTAAACAGTAGTAATAACAATAGTAATGATTATGAATAAAAAATATGATTATTTGTTTTTGTGTCCTTTTTATCAGTCGTGGTCACATATTTCTAGCTATTCATAATTTCAATATGCTCCCTTTTTATGAAAAAGATTCCTTTAAAACATTAAACTAATAATTAAATGTATATATATATGTGTGTGTGGGATGTGTGTTAGTGTGAGTGCTTAACGGTGTGTGACCTAATGGCCTCCGAGGCGGCGACGGCGAGGGGTATCTGCAGGAATCCCGTGCCCCGCCTTCGCCTCCGGGGAGGCGGAGGTGAATCGCAGTTCGAACGTTCATCCCGAAGTAGCCCCCACTTCCACTCCAGCCTGGACGACACCAAGGCACCCGCGTTTAACATCCTCATGGGATAGTCCTTTTTCTCGCCATGAAATCGGGTTTGGACCAGCAGTTGGAACGCGGGGATGTCACACACCGACCGCCATGGTGACTCGAACCCGCGACCTAGAATTCGCAGAATCCCAGATTGCGAGGCGAGTGCTCTATTTCCCTTCGGCCATGGCGGGCCCCTGGGGAAAAGGGCGATTCGGCCATTTGAACTGATGATCGCTGAGATCTAGAAGGACGCATGTGTGTGTGAAAAATGTATATTGTGTATATAGATGTGCATGTGTGTGAATTTAAAAAAAAAAAATAAAAAAAAAAAAAAAAAATAAATAAAATATATAATATATATATAATATATTTTATATATATATATATTATGTGTGTGTTTTGTGTGTGTTGTGTGTGTGTGTGTGTGTGTGTGTGTACGTGTGCACGTGTGCACGTGTGTGTGTGTGTGTGTGTGTGTGTGAATAAAAGTGTAAATAAAAAATATATATTTTTATATATATATATATATATATATATATATATATATAATATATATATATATATATATATATATATATGGTGTGTGTGAGTAAGAATTTGTTTATGAACAAAAAAATATATTGTATATATAGATATGTGTGTGCCACACGCACATGTGTGCGTGTGCGCGCGTGTGCGTGCGTGCGTGCATGCGTGAGTGTGTTTGTGGTGTGCGTGTGTGAGTGTTTATGTATACGTTGGAGTATGTGTGTGTATCTATGCGTGTGGGGGGGGGGAGGGATGTGTGTGTGTTTGTGTGTGTGTGTGCGTGTGTATGTGCTTGTATGATGCTTGTTGTGTGTGTGTGGTTTGTATGGGTAGGCGAGTGTGTGTGTGGGTGTGTGTGTGTGTGTGTGTGTGTGTGTGTGCGTGTGTGTGTGGTGTGTGTGTGTGTGTGTGTGTGTGGGAGTATGTGTGTGTGTTTGTGTGTGTGTGTGGGTGTGTGTGGATGGGTGCGTTCATGTGTGTATATGCGTGGATGTATGTGTGTGTGTGTGTGTGTTTGTACGGGTGGCGAGTGGGTTTATGAGTGTGTGCGTGTGTACATAGTACTCTGTTCTTTTTGGTTTGTGTGCGTTTTTGTAAGAGCATGCTGTTTTTATTTGTGATTCCGTGTGCGTGTGTGTTTATATGTGTGTGTGTGTGTGTGTCTGTCTGT
>NW_023641027.1:0-10823 GCF_015228065.2 Penaeus monodon | reverse complement strand
GAATAAAGATTGATAAATGGATTGATGAGAAAAAGATAATTTGTGTACAAATATGATAACATAAAAAGGTATAACGGGAAGTGCAAAAAATTTAAAAACCAAAGTCGAAAAAGCGGCAAATCTAGCAAAAATATAGCCTTTTGAGTGTATATTCCAAATGACGTTTTTTTTCGATTTCTTTGGTGATTTCGGCAATTATTAGGGTAATAATGATAATAATTACCAGAATTGAAATTAATCATAACAATAATGATGATAAAAGTGAGAATAAAGAGAATTTTGATAACATTTGAATATTTTAAAAAAATTATTATTATTATTATTATTTTTTATTATTATTATTATTATTATTATTATTATTATATTACTATTATCTTGATTATTAGTATAAATTGCCAAAAAATCTATTATATCTGTAATAATAACAATAATAATATAAGTATAAGTATAATAATAATAATGCTAGTGGTTATATATTGTTATTAGTATTATTATTGTTATTATTATCATTATTATTATATGTACTGGTAGTATAATTGCAAAAAAATTATTATAACGGGAATAATTACAGTAATAACGATACTAATTAAGATAATGATATAAAAAAAAATTATATAAAATCGTTATTATTGTTATTATTATTGTTTTACTATTATTATTGTTGTGGTTATTAGTATTATTGCAAAAATATACTATAACTCCAATAATTGCAATAAAAAAGAAAACAATTGCAATAATGATGATAATAATTGCAATAATGATTATCGATAATGATGATAATGAGGGATAATGATGATGATAACGATAATAATGATGATAATCATGATAATGATGATGATAAAAAACAGGAATTGTGTCCATATATAATATAAAAAAGGTAAAAAAAAAAAACTTCCCCAAAGTCAAAAAAAGCGGCAAAATCTAGCGAAATTATAGCCTTTTGAGAGTATATTCCAAATGACTTTTTTTTCGATTTCTTTGGTGATTTCGGCAATTATTAGGGTAATAATGATAATAATTACCAGAATTGTATTAATCATAACAATAATGATGATAAAAGTGAGAATAAAGAGGATTTTGATAACATTGGAATATTATTAAAATTATTATTATTATCATTATTATTTATTATTATTTATTAATTTTAATATTAGTAATAATATTATTATTATTATTATTATTACTATTATCTTAATTATTAGTATCATTCCCCAAAAAATCTATTATATCTGTAATAAATAACAATAATAATAATAAGTATAAGTATAATAATAATAATGCTAGTGGTTATAATATGTTATTAGTTTTAAATTATTTATTATTATCATTATTATTATTTGTACTGGTAGTATAATTGAAAAAAATAATTTTTATAACGTAATAATTACAGTAATAAACGATACTAATTAAGATAATGCTATAAATAATTATTATAAAATCTTTATTTTTGTTATCATTATTGTATTACTATTATTATTGTTGTGGTTATTAGTATTATTGCAAAAAAACATATGGACTAAACACTTCAATAATTGCCAATAATAATGATAACATTGAAATAATGTGGATCATAATTGCAATAAATGATTGATAATGATGATGATAATGATGATAATGATGATGATAACGATAATAATGATGATAAACAGGATAATGATGATGATAATAACAGGATTGTGTCCATATATAATATAAAAAAAGGTATAAGAAAAAACATTCCTAAAAGTCGAAAAAGCGGCAAATCTAGCGAAATATAGCCTTGAGAGTATACTCCAAAATGACGTTTTTTCGATTCTTTGGTGAGTTTGGCAATTCTTAGGGTATATGATAATAATTACAGAATTGTATTAATCATAACAATAATGAGGATAAAAGGAGAATAAAGAGAATTTGATAACATTTGAATATTATTAAAATTCCTATTATTATTATTATTATTATTATTATATTATATTATTTATTATATTATTATTATTATTATTATTATTATTATATTATCTTAATTATTAGTATCATTGCAAAAAATCTATTATATCTGTAATAATAACAATTAATAATAATAAGTATAAGTATAATAATAATAAGCTTAGTGGTATAATATGTTATTAGTAGTATTATGTTATATTATCATGTATTAGGTATTTGTACTGGTAGTATAATTGAAAAAATAATTATTATAAACAGTAATAATTACAGTAATAACGTTACTATTAAGATAATGATATAAATAATATATAAAATCGTTATATGGTTATTATTATTTGTTATTACTATTATTATTGTTGTGGTTATTAGTTTATTGCAACAATATAACTATAACTCAATCATTGCAATAAAATGATAAACAATTGCAATAATGATGATAATAATTGCAATAATGGTGAGAATGAGATGATAATGATGCATAATGGATGATGATATCGATAATAATGATGATAATCATGATATGATGATGATAATAAACCGGAACTGTGCCATATATAATATAAAAAGTATAAGAAAAACATTCCCAAAAGTCGAAAAAGAGGACAAAATCTCGCCAAAGATAGCCTTTGAGAGTATACTCCACATGACGTTTTCCGATTCTGTGGTGATTTCCGGCAATTATTAGGGTAATAATGATTAATATTACCCAGAATTGTATTAACATAACATAATGATGATACAAGTGAGAATAAAGAGAATTTTGATAACATTTGAATATTATTAAAATTAATATTATTATTATTATTATTTATTAGTATTATATATTCTTTATTCCTATACTCACATTTTATAACTATTATGATTATTACTTATTATCTTAATTATTAGTATCATGGCCAGAAAATCTATTATATCTGTAATAATAACAAGAATAATAAAGAAGTATAGTATAATAAGATAATGCTAGTGGTTATAATATTGTTATAGTATTATTATTGTTATTGTTATCATTATTATCACTTGTACTGGTAGTATAATTGCAAAAAATACTTATTATAACAGTAATAATTACAGTTAATAAACGATTACTAATTACGATAATGATATAAATAATTATTATTAAAATCGTTATTATTGTTATTATTATGTTATTACTATTATTATTGTTGTGGATATTAGTATTATTGCAAAAACAAAAAAAGCAATATTATTACTATAACTCAAAATAATTGCAATAATAATGATAACAATTGCAAAAATGATGATAATAATTGCACTTCATGATGTAATAATTGCAAAATGATGTAATGATGATTAATGATGATAACGATAATATGATCAATAATCCCAAAATTTTTTGGGGGGGGGATAATGATGATGAAAAAACAGGAATGTGTCCATAATAATATAAAAAGGTATAAGAAAAACATCCACAAAAGTCGAAAAAGCGGCCAAAATCTAGCGAGTAATATAGCACGACTTGAGAGTATTACTCCAAATTGACGTTTTTTTCAATTCTTTGGTTGATTCGGCACTTATTAGGGTGGATAATGATAATACTACCAGACTTGTATTAAAATCATAACAAATAATATGATAAAAGTGAGAATAAAAGAGAATTTTGATAACCATTTGAATATTATTAAAATTATTATTATTATTATTATTATTATTATTATTATTCTTTATATTTTTATCTATTTATTATTATTATTAATTAGTATTATTATTACTAATTCTTAAGTATAGTATCATTTGCAAAAAATCTAGTATATCCTGTAATAATAACAATAATAATAATAAGTATAAGTAATAATAATAATAATGTAGTGGTTATAAAATTGTATTAGTATTATTATGTTATTATATCATTATTATTATTTTTACTGGTAGTATAATTGAAATAATTATTATAACAGTAATAATTACCAGTAATAACGAGGCTAATTAAGATAATGATATAAACTAATTATATAAAATCGTTATTATTGTTTTATTATTGTTATTACTATTATTATTGTTGTGGTTATAGTATTTATTGCAAAAATATATTTCTAGAACTCAATAATTGCAATAATAAGATAACAATTGCAATAATGATTGATAATAATTGCAATAATGATGATGATTAATGATGATAATGAGATGATAACGAAATAATGATGATAATCATGATAATGTGATATAATAACAGGGAATTTGTGTCCATATATAATATAAAAAAAGGTATAAGCAAAACATCCCAAAAGTCGAAAAAGCGGCAAAATCTAGCGAAATATAGCTTTTGAGAGTATACTCCAAACATGAGTTTTTTCGATTTCTTTGGTGATTTCGGCAATTATTAGGGGTAATAAATGATAATAAATTACCAGCATTGTATTAATCATAGCACTAATGATGAAAAAAGTGAGATTAAAGAGAATTTGATAACATGGAATATTATTAAAAATTAGTATTAGTCTTATTATTCTTATTAGTATTATTATATTATATATATTATATTATTATCTTATTATTTCTTATTATTATTATTGCTATTTATCTTAAATTATTAGTATCATTGCCAAAAAAATCTATTAATCTGTAATAAAACATAAGATAATAAAGTATAAGTAATAATAATAATACTAGTGGTTATAATATTGTTATTGGTATTTGATTGTTATTATTATCATTATATTATTTTACTGGTAGTTAAGTGCAAAAATAATTATTATACAGTAATATTACAGTAAAAGGATTCTAATTAAGATAATGATATAAATAATTATTATAGAATCGTTAATGTTGTTATTATTATTGTTATTACTATTATTATTGTTGTGTTATTAGTATTATTGCAAAAAATATATACTATAACTCCAATAATGCATAAATAATGATAACAATTGCAATAATGATGATAATAATTGCACTAATGATGTAATGATGATGCTTATGATGAAATGATGATAAATGATGATGATGACGAAAATAAATGATGATATCCATGATAAATGATTGATGATAATAACAGGAATTGTGCCATATATAATATAAAAAGGCATAAGAAAAACATTCCCAAAAGTCGAAAAAGTTCGGCAAATCTAGCGAAAATATAGCCTTTTGAGAGTATACTCCAAAATGGCGTTTTTTTTCGATTTCTTTGGTGATTTCGCAAATATTAGGGTAATACATGATAATAATACAGAATTGTATAATCATAAACAATAATGAGATAAAAGGAGAAATAAAGAGAATTTTGATAAACATTTGAATATTATTAAAATTATGATTATTATTATTATTATTAATATTATTATAATAAGATATTATTATTTTATTATTATTTATTATTATTATATTACTATTATCTTACTTATTAGTATCATTGCCAAAAAATCTATTATATCGTAATAATAACAATAATAATGAATAAGTATAGGCATAATAATAATAATGATAGTGGTTATAATATTGTTATTAGTATTAGTATTGTATTATTGATCATTATTATTATATGTATGGTCGGATAATAGCAAAAATAATTATTATAACAGAATAATTACAGTAATAACGTACTCATTAAGAAATGATATAAATCATTATTATAAAATCGCTATTATGTTATTACTTTTACTTATTGTTGTCGATTAGTCTTCTTCCAAAAAATATATACTA
Organism: Penaeus monodon; assembly: GCF_015228065.2. Lineage (NCBI taxonomy): Eukaryota > Metazoa > Arthropoda > Malacostraca > Decapoda > Penaeidae > Penaeus > Penaeus monodon. The sequence continues at coordinate 5,237 of NW_023641027.1, read as the reverse complement.
TAACTTCCAATAATTGCAATAATAATGATAACAATTGCAATAATGATGATAATAATTTGCAATAATGATGATAAGGATGATGATAATGATGATAATGATGATGATAAACGATAATAAATGATGATAATCATAATAATGATGATGATAATAACAGGAATTTCTCCAGATATAATATAAAAAAGGTATAAGAAAAACATTCCCAAAAGTCGAAAAAGCGGCAAAAATCTTAGCGAAATATAGGCCTTTGAGGTATACTCCAAAATGGACGTTTTTCGATTTTTTGGTGATTTCGGCAAATATTAGGTAAATACTGATAATAATTACAGAACTTGTATTAATCATAACAATAATGATGATAAAAGTGAGAATAAGAGAATGTTGATCATATTAACAAAATTATTATTATATAGTGATTATTATATTACTATTATTCTTAATTATTAGTACATTGCCAAAAAAAATCTATTATTCGTAATAATAACAATAATAATAATAAGTATAGTATAAAATAAATTAATGCTAGTGTTATATATATTGTTATAGTATTAGGATTGTTTATGCTTATCATTATATATTTGTACTGGTAGTATAATTGCAAAAATTTAATTATTATAACAGTAATAATTACAGAATAACGATACTAATTAAGAAATGATATAAATAATTATTATAAAATCGTTAATTAGTGTCTTATTATTGTTATTACTATTATTATTGTTGTGGTTATTAGTATTATTGCAAAAATATATACATATAACTCCAATAATGCAATAATAATGATAACAATTGCAATAATATGATTATAATTGCAATAATGATGCTAATGATGATATAATGTAATAATGGATGATATGATGATGATAACGATAATAGGAATGATAATCATGATAATGATGTGATACTAAACAGGAATTGTGTCCATATATAAATAAACAAGGATAAGAAAAACATTCCCAAAAGTCGAAAAAGCAGCAAATTCTAGCGAATATAGCCTTTTGAGAGTATAACTCCAAAAAATGACGTTTTTTCGATTTCTATTTGATGATTTCGGCAATATTAGGGTTAATAATGATAATAATTACCAGAATTGTATTAATCATAACAATAATGATGATAAAGTGACGAATAAGAGATTTTTGATAACATTTGAATATTATTAAAATTATTATGATATTATATTATTTATATTATTATTCATTATATTATTATTATTATTCTTATATTATTATTATTATTATCAATATTATATTACTATATCTTAATTATTAGTTCATTGCGAAAAAATCATTATATCGTAAATAAATAACAATAATAATAATAAGTATAAGTATAATAATAATTAAGCTAGGGTTATAAAATTGTATTAGTATTTTATTGTTATCATTATCATTATTATTATTTTGTCATGGTAGTATAATTGCAAAAATAATTATTCATAACAATTAATAATTACCAGTAATAACGAACTAATTAATATAGTGATATAAATATTATTATAAAAACGTTATTATTGTTATTATTATTGTTATTACTATAATTATTGTTGTGGTTATAGTATTATTGCAAACAGTATACTATAACTCCAATAATTGCAATAATAATGATAACAATTGCAAAATGATGATAATAATTGCAATAATGATGATAATGATGTGATAATGATGAAATATGAAAATGATGATGAAACGATATAATGATGATAACATGATAATGATGATGATGATAATAACAGGAAATTTGTGCTCCATATATAATATAAAAAAAAGGATAAGAAAAAACCTTCCCAAAAGTCGAAAAAAGCGGCCAAAATCTAGCGAAATATAGCCTTTTGAGAGATACACCAAAATGACGTTTTTTCGATTTCTTTGGTGATTCGGATAATTATTAGGGTAATAATGATAATAATTACCAGGATTGTATTAATCATAACAATAGTTGATGATAAAAAGTGAGAATAAAGAGAATTTGATACATTTGAATATAAAAATATTATTATTATATTATTATTATTATTATTATTATTATATTATTATTATTATTATTCTTATTATTATTATATTATTATTATTATCATAGTATATTATCTTAATTATTAGTATCATTGCCAAAAAATCTATATATCTGTAATAATAAACAATAATAAACCATAAGTATAAGTATAATAATAATAATGCTAGCGGTTATAATATGTATTCGTATTGATTATTGTCTATTATTATTATTATTATTATTTGTAACTGGTAGTATAAATTGCAAAAATATTATTATATAACAGTAATAATTACAGTTACTAAACGATATAATTAAGATAATATATAAATAAATTATTTAAAAATCGTTATTATGTTATATTATTGTTATAATATTATTATTGTTGTGGTTATTAGTATTATTGCAAAAAATATATACTATAACTCAGTAAATTTGCAACAATAATGGATAACAATTGCAATAATGATGATAATAATTGCAATACTGATGATTATGATGCTGGTAATGATGATAATGATGATACTGTGATTATAACGAGAATAATGATGATAACATGATAATGGAGAGGGGGGGGGGGGGGTTGATTAATACCAGGATTGTGTCCATATATAAATAAAAAAAGGTATAAGAAAAACATTCCCAAAGTCGAAAAAAAGCGGGAAAAATTCTAGCGAAAATATAGCCTTTGAGAGTATACTCCCAAAATGAGTTTTTTCGATTTCTTTGATGATTTCGGGCAATTATTAGGGTAATAATGATAATAATTACAGAATTGTATTAATCATAACAATAATGATGATAAAAGTGAGAATAAGAGATTTTTGATAACCTTGAATATTATTAAAATTATTATTATTATTATTATTATGATTATTATTATATTTTTTATTATTATTATATTATATATTATTATTATTTATTATTATTATTATCATTAATTATTATTACTATTATCTGAATTATTCGTATCATTGCAAAAAATCTATTATATTGGAATAATAACAAAAGAATAAATAAGTATAAGTATATAATAATAATGCTAGGGTTAATCATATTGTATTAGTATATTATTGTTATTATTATCATTATTATATTGTACTGGTAGTATAATTGCAAAAAAAAATTATCATAAACAGTAATAATACAGTAATACCGATATATTAAGTATGATAATAACTAATATTAATTTTTTAGTATAAATCGTTATTATTGCTATATTATTATTGTATTTACTATTATATTGTTGTGGTGATTAGTATTATTGCAAAAAATATATACTTAACTCAATAATTGCAATAATAATGATAACAATTGCAATAATGATGATAATAAATGCAATCAATGATGAAATGATGAGATAATGATGATAAGATGATAATTGATGATGATACGATAATAATGATGATAATCATGATAACGGATGATGATAAAAAACAGGAATTGTATCCATATATAATATAAAAAAGGTATAAGAAAAACATTCCCCAAAAAGTCGAAAAAGCGGCCAAAATCTAGCGAAATATAGCCTTTTGAGAGTATACTCCAAAAATAACGTTTTATCGATTTCTTGGTGATTTCGGCAATTATTAGGGTAAGAATGATAATAATTACCAGAATTGTATTAATCATAACAATAATGATGAAAAAAGTGAGAATAAAGAAAAATTTTGATAACATTTGAATATTTTTAAAAATTTATTATTATTATTATTATTATTATTTTTATTTTATTATTATTATTTTTATTTCATTATTACTTTTATCTTAATTATTAGTATCATTGCCAAAAAATCTATTATATCGTAATAATACAATAATAATAATAAGTATAAGTATAATAATAATAATTGCTAGGGGTTATAATATTGTTATTAGTATTATTATTGTTATCATTATCATTATTATTTTTTGTACTGGTAGTATAATTGCAAAAATAATTATTATAACAGTAATAATTACAGTAATAACGATACTAATTAAGATAATGATATAAATAATTATTATAAAATCGTTATTATTGTTATTATTATTGTTGTGGTTATTAGTATTATTGCAAAAATATATACTATAACTCCAATAATTGCAATAATAATGATAACAATTGCAATAATGATGATAATAATTGCAATAATGATGATAATGATGATGATAATGATGATAATGATGATAATGATGATGATAACGATAATAATGATGATAATCATGATAATGATGATAATAACAGGAATTGTGTCCATATATAATATAAAAAAGGTATAAAAAAAATTCCCAAAAGTCGAAAAAGCGGCAAAATCTAGCAAAAATATACCCTTTTTTGAGAGTATAGTCCAAAATGACGTTTTTTCGATTTCTTTGGTGTTTTCGGCAATTATTAGGGTAATAATGATAATAATTACTAGAATTGTATTAATCATAACAATAATGATGATAAAAGTGAGAATAAAGAGAATTTTGAAAAAACATTTGAATATTATTAAAATTATATTATATTATTTTTATTATTATTATTATTATTATTATTATTATTTTTAAATTATTATTTTATTATTATTACTATTATCTTAATTATTAGTATCATTCCCAAAAAAAATCTATTATATCTGTAATAATAACAATAATAATAATAAGTATAAGTATAATAATAATAATGCTAGTGGTTAAAAATATTTTTATTAGTATTATTATTGTTATTATTATCATTATTATTATTGTACTGGTAGTATAATTGCAAAAATAATTATTATAACAGAAATTTTAACAGTAATAAGGATACTAATTAAGATAATGATAAAAATAATTATTATAAAATCGTTTTTATTGTTATTATTATTGTTATTACTATTATTATTGTTGTGGTTATTAGTATTATTGCAAAAATATATACTATAACTCCAATAATTGCAAAAATAATGAAACAATTGCAATAATGATGATAATAATTGCAATAATGATGATAATGATGTGATAATGATGATAATGATGATAATGATGATGATAACGATAATAATGATGATAATCATGATAATGATGATGATAATAAAGGAATTGTGTCCATATATAATATAAAAAAGGTATAAAAAAACATTCCCAAAAGTCGAAAAAGCGGCAAAATCTAGCGGAAATATACCCTTTTTGGAGAGTATACTCCAAAATACGTTTTTTCGATTTCTTTGGTGATTTCGGCAATATTAGGGTATAATGATAATAATTACCAGAATTTTTTTTAATCAAAAAAATTTTAAAAA
>NW_023641026.1:0-10826 GCF_015228065.2 Penaeus monodon | reverse complement strand
AAACTCAAAAAAAAACCCCCCAAAAAAAACAAAAAACAAAACCCAAAAAAAAAACCCCCCCCCCCCAAACAAATTAATTTTAATTTTTTTTTTTTAAAAAAAAAAAAAAAAATTTCCCAAATGTCCTATTTTTCAAAAAAACTACAAATATGTCCGAGACAAAGGAAAAATTGGAAAAAAAAAAGGAGAAGAATTTGAGAAAAGAGTACCCCCCAAAAAAAAAAATTTTGGGGGAAAGGGTGGGGGGGGGGGGGGGAAAAAAGGGGGAAAAAAAAAAAGGGGGGGGAAAGGGGGAAAAGAGAAGAGAAAAGGGAGAGAAGAGAGAGAAAAAAGGGGAGAGAGAGGGGAAAGAAAAAGGAGGGGAGAGAGAAAAGGGAGAGAAGGGGAGGGGGGAGGAGGGGGGAAAGAAAAAGGAAAAAGAAAAAGGGAAAGAAGAAGAGGAAGAGAAAGAGAGAGAGAGAGAGGAAAAGAGGGAAAGAAAAAAAGAAAGAAATAAAAAAAATTTTTCCCAAAACCCCCAAAAAAAAAAATAAAAAAAAAAAAAAAAAAAAAAAAAAAAAAATAAATTTTTTAAAAACCCCCCCCTAAAAGAAAAAAAATAAATAAAAATTTAAAAAAACTAAAGAAAAATTTAAAATTTTAAAAAAAAAAAAAAAACCACAAACAATTAATTTTGAAAAGGGGTTTTGGGGGGGGGGGGGTTTAAAAAATTTTTTGGGAAAATAAAAAATTGGGGTTTTAGGGGAAAAAAAATGTAAAGGGGAAACCCCCCGAAAGGGAAAACAAAAGAAGATGACGTCAACGCGTCCACCCGTACAACTACTAAGTCCCCTCCATGACTTTCCCTACGTTTTTTAGAGGGGGTGCGGGAGGACGGGAAAGGGGAGGGAGAAAAAGGGAAGGGAAAAAGGGGGGAAAGGAGGGAGGAGAAAGGAGGGAGGAGAAGAGAGAAGAGAGAGAAAGGAGGGAAGAGAGAGAGAGAGAGAGAGAGAATGAGAGAAGGAGAAGGAGAGAGAGAAGAAGAGAAAGGAGAAAGGGGGAGAAAGAGAAGAGAGGAAAAGATGAGAGAGGGGGGGGGAGAAAGAGGTGAAGAGGGGAAAAAAGGAGAGAGAGAGAAGAGAGAGAAGAGAGAGAAGTGAGAGAGAGAGAGAGGGGAGGGGAGAGAGAGAGAGAAAAGGGAAAGCTCGGGCAACGATTTATCTGCCACTGCGGTCATACATTTGAACTACGCTGGCGATGGATTCGGGGACCCAAAACGGGACTATTTCCCCCTTTCCCTCCCCCTCCCCCCCCCCTACTCAAAATATTCACCACATAAAAAGGTTTTTTAGAACTGTAGTGATTTCGACTTTTATGCTTGTCGGAAATCAATAGCTGTAAGTACCCCCTTTCGAAATTTTAAAGAAAGTTCATCCCCCGGTTTACTTTGTTTTTTGTCAGTTTTATTATAGTATCCGTTTTATAAAGGAACTATTAAATGATAATAGAAAAACCGGATGTATATTTAATATATAATTTTAATGAAAAATATACTTACTACAAAATACACACTAATAAAAAAATTTGATAATAATAAAAAAGGTTTTAAAAAACAACCTAATCTTTAAAAAAACTTTTAATAATAATAAAAAAATAATAAACATAATAATAAAAATAATTAAAAAAAATAAAAATAATAAAAAAAAAGTAATAGATAAAGAATAATGACGAGTGAAAAAGATAATAGAAAGATAATGTAATAAGAATAGATGAAGATGAAAACGATGAATATTTTGTTTAAAGTAATGAAATAGCAATAATAAAAATAATTAAAAAAGACAATAATAACAACAAAAACAAAAATAATAACAAAATCATTTCTCACACATTCGCATAATTTGTAAGCTGGGAAAAACCACTGCTACAGATTGTCCTTTTTCAAGTCCCAAGTAAACCCCTAAACCCCGATATTTAAACAATAAAAAAAACGTGCGAAAAAAATAGAGATAAGATTTCCAGAGGAAGTAAAATTTCCGGCTTCGCTATGACTCTTAAGCAAAAAAACCTTGTTTTTGGATGAATACCCTTTTTTTTTAAAAAAACTTTTTTCGTGGGGGGAAATGAAAAATCCTTTTTTATGTAATTCTTTTTGGCACATTTACTTCTGGTCTCTGTTTCCCAAAGATTTTTTATTTTTTTACTATGATTTTTACATGTTTTTGGGAACAACATGCCTCACAGCACACACGCCCCCCAACACACATATACGCCCCCGTAAAAACCTTTTCCCCAAAAACCCTCACAGTCCTTTCACCAAAACAAAAAAAACGGTAAACACACCAGCAGCAAACAACAATCCCCTGTGTTTTTTCACTGAATGAACAAAAAACCAGTCTTGCCCCACTCTTACTTTTAAAGGGGTACAGTTGGCGAGTTTCGAGTTTCTAATTTTTTGGGTGGTTCCTAAGTCCACTAAAATTCCCAAAAAATTTTAATATTTAAAGGGCCCTTTCTTTATTTTTTGACACTTTTCCTAAGAATAAAGTTAAAAAAAAAAAAATTCTTTTCTACCCTTTTGGAGGGTTTTTTTTTTTTTTTTCCCATTCTTTCTGAATGTTATATTTTCGATTTTTTCGGATTGACAATGACGGGAAATTTCTCATGAAGGATTTCACACATTTCCCCCTCCTTTGGGTTTCAAGTATGATGTCATTGATTGTTTTCCTTTTTTAAAGCCTTTTGTGCAGTTATAGAATAGTTTCGTTGATTTTTTTAGATTTTTTGATTATATCGTTTTCATTTACTTTCCCCCCTGGGAAAAAAAAAAAAAAAAAAAAAAAAAAAAAAATATAAAATTTTTAATATAATATAAATAATAAAATTTTATTAAAATTTATATATATATTAAATAAAACCAAAACACACACACACAAACACACACACAACCACCCCAAAACATATATAAAATAAAATAATTTTCTATTAATATATATATATAAATAAAAATAATAAAACAGTAAAACACCCCCAACACACACCCCCACACAAAACAAAAACACCACCCCACACCACAACTATAATATTTATATATATTATTATATTAAAATTTATATATATAAAAATTTTTTTTATATTTTACTAAAAAACCAGAAAAACCACACACAAACACACACACACACACAGGGCACACCACACACCCACACCCCAAAAACACACACACACATATTATTTTATATTATTATATAATATATATATATATTATATATATATAAAATATATATATATATAAAATATATATATATAGTGGGGTGTGTGTGTGGGTGTGTGTGTGTTTTGTGTGTGTGTGTGTGTGTGTTGTGTGGGTGTGGGGTGTGTGTGTCGTGGCGTGGTGTGTGTGTGGTGTGGGGTGTGGGGGTGTGTGTACATATATAACTTTATATATAAATTTTATAAACAAACACACACCCCAACACACACACACACCCCACACACACACCCCCAAAACCCCAACAAAACCACACACACACACACACACACACCAAAAATTTATATAATATTATATATAATTATATAAAATATTTTATAATATTATATTATAATATAATAAATCTGCCAAATCTGTCTCTATAAAATTCAACAAAAACGTGAAATTAATACTACATAATTTTCCCGTATCGACAAAAGCAGAATCATTTACTTGAAAAACATATTTAAAAATTTTTCGACGGGAAACGCATATGAAAATTTCGTCCCCCTGAATCCGAAATGGCCCCTACAAAAAATCCATTTCTATCTGGGGGGGGAATCAGCATGTCTGATTCCGAGGAAAAAAAACCAGGGAAAATAGTTTAAAAGATAGACGGGGATTTCGGGGAAAAAAAGAGAGAGAGAGAGAGAGAAAAGGAAGAGAGAGACAAAGGGACGAGAGAGAGAGAGAGGAGAGAGAAAAAGGGGAGGAAAGGATGAGACGAGGGGAGAGAAAAGGAGAGAGGGGGGAAAAGACAGACAGACAGGGGGGACAAATGGACAGTAGCCGGGATGGGACAGACGGGACGGAGGAAGAAAAAGGAGAGCCCGGGGAATGCATGCAACGGGCCCAAAGAGTGAGAAGAAAAAGGAGATGAGCAAGTACAAAAAAAAAAAATTTTTTGTTTGACCCCGCATGAATGGACGCTAACAAAAAAAAAAAAAGTAAAATAAGCAAAAAAAAAAAAAAAAAAAAAAAAAAAAAAAAAAAAAAAAAAAAAAAAACAAAAAAAATGAATTAACAAAAAACCAGCCTAAAAGCAAAGCAAAATAAATAAAAAAAATTAAATAAAAAAATAAATAAATAAAAGAAAAATTAAAAAAATAAAAAAATAAAAAAACAAAAAAAATACCAAAAACAGTTCCCAATTTTTCACGGGAAAAAAAACGGTTTTCTTGGGGGGGGGGGGGGGGGGAGTTACAACACCCTGTTTAGAAATATGAAAAAATTTAAAAAATTTACATGGTGTTTCTGACGTGGGGTTTTAAAACAAAATGTGCATCGGCTTTTAACTTACCCTTTGAAAAAATTTCCCCGAAAAAGGGCCCGAGAAAAAAACAGTTTACGTGCTAACCCCGTACCATCCTCTTTACCAACTACTAAGTACCCCCCATGCACATTCCTACGAAATTTAGATGGTGCGGGGGTGGTAGGGGAAAGGGGGGGGGAAAGAAAGGGGGGGGGAAGGGGGAAGGAGGGAGAGGGGGACAAGGGGGGAGGAGAAAGAAAGAGAAAAAGAGGGAGAGAGAGAGAAAAAAGGGGAGAGGGGAAGAGAGGAGAAAGATGAGAGAGAGAGAGGGAGAAAGAGGGAGAGAAGGAGAGGGGAGAGAAAACAAGAGGAGAGAGAGAGAGAGGGGGGACAGATTGAAAGAGAGAGAGGAGAAAGAGGTGAGAGAGGGGAGAGAGAGGGGAGAGGGAGAGGGGGAGAGGGAGAGGAGGGAGGCAGAGAGAGAGGGAGAGAATGAAAGAGGGGAGGGAGAGAGAGAAAAGAGAGAGAGGAGAGAGAGAAAAAGACGGTCGGGACGGGGACGGGGAATGATTGATTGACTACGGCGATTTCATAGCATTTGCAAAAAACGACTGGCAAATGGATTTGGGGGGGCCCAAAAAACAGGTAAACTTTTCCCCCCCCTTTCTTCCCTCCCCCCCCCCCCCCCCCTACTCATAGATTTTCACCCACTAAATAAAGGTTTTTTTCACTGCCCACTGAAAAGTGTTTTCGCCCTTTTTTGCTTTTTCGGGAAAAATCTAATAGCTGTAAGAAACCCCCTTTTCGTAATTTTTAAAAAAATTTTAAATTAAACCGGTTTCCCTTTGTTTTTGTTATTTAAATATTATAGATCCGTATTAAAAAGGGAAAAACTTTTAAAATTTGGATAATAGTAATATCCGTGAGGGAAAATTATAATGATGATAAGGGTTAATGAAAAAATATACTATTACTACTTTTACAAAAAAAAAAAACTTAAACCCCCTTAATAAAAAAAAATTAATGAAAAATAATAAAATTTAAACAACAAAAAAAAAAACACCTTTAAAAAAAAAAAAAAAATAATAATAATAAAAGGAAATAATAAAAATTTAAAAATTTGGATAACAATAATAATAATAAACAATAATAACAGTAATAGTAATAAAGAAATAATGACGATGATGATAATGATAATAGTAAATTGATAGTGATAATAAAAATAATGATGAAGATGAAACAGTATGAAAATTAAAGTTTAATGTAAAAAATAATAGCAATAAAAAAAATAATAACTTTAACAATAAAAAACAACAAAAAACAAAAAACAATAATAAAAAACAATAATCTTTATCTTTCACACATTCGCAAAATTTTTTGTAAGCTGGAAACCCATGGAAATACGATTTTTCCTTATCAAGTCCAAAAGGACCACGTTAATTTAATTTCCCCTGATATTAAACAATTTAAAAAAAACGGGGACGAAAGAAAAAAGAGAAGATAACATCAGAGGAAGTAAAAGTTCCGGTTCCTTTCGTAGACTCATTTTAAACAGAAAAAAAACCTTTTTCATGGATGAATAACCCTTTTTTTTTTTTCTAAGGTTTGTTCGGGTGATGATATTCCTTTTTTTTTTTTTTTGTAATGTCCTTTTTTGGGAAAATTTTTCTTTTGGATCTCTGTTTTCCCCAATGATTTATATTTTTTACCCTATGAGGGTACAAAGTTTTTGCAACAAAAACGCACTCACAAGCACACACGCCCACCCAAAAACTTTTAGCCCACGTAAAAAGTCTTTTCTCCCAAAAAACATAAAGTCCTTTCACCCAAAACAAAAAAAACCCGGTATAAACCCCCCAGCAAACGGGAAAAACAAACCACGGTGTTTTTTCACGGCAGTAATATTATGTTTAACCCCATTCAATTTTCCTAAGACTTGTGGGAAAATCTGATCAGTTAAGGGACTTTTTGGGTTGGGTTTTGTTCCTCTGATTGCCAAAAAATCAAGGGAAGTTTTGGGAAAATTTTAGTTTACCAATTTCAATTGGGTAAAAATCCTTAAAAAATATGTTGTTGTTTTAGTTTTTTTTTATCTATTATCTATCTATTCCAAAACAGTTTATGAAAAGTATAAACATTTTGAAAATTTTAGAAAAAAAACCCCCAAAAAAAAAATTTTCAGTTTGTGTTTCTTTTTGGGCCCGATAATTTTGATATATATTAAATCCTTTATCACCCTTTTCCCCGGGCAATTATTGTTTTTTTATTTCAATGTGAAATTTTATAAGACTCAACAAACCCGTCATTTTAATTTTTTTATTGTTTTACTTGGCACTGCATTATATACGGATTTAAAATTTTTTAGCTTTTTTTTATCCCAAACCCTTTTGGGAAAACTTGATATTTAAATTTTTCTAAAATAGTATTATATCCTTTATTAAGATTTTTTTTATTTTTTTATATGGGTCAAGAAAAAGAAAAAAGCAAGAGATGGGACTTAAAGATAAGGGAAAGTTACCCTTTTTTTATTTTTTTTTTTTAAAACTCAATGATTTTCCTTTTCCCCAGATGAAGCCCAATGTGCAGGTAGCAGTAGTGTTGGTGGCAAGGGGGGGATAGGGGTGGCCAGGCAGCACCTTTTCCCCCTTTCCCCTCGAGGACCCCTTTCCCCAGACAAAGACTTTTTTCCCGGGCCCTTTCTCCCCGGTAAGGGAAAAAGCATGTGGGCAATTTTGGGTTTTCAATATTTTTTTTTTTATTCAAAAAAAAAGAAAAAAACCTTTTTTTTTGAAAGCTTAATAATCAGATATAAGCTATTTGGGGAATAGTTTCACCTTTCCTAAATTTAAAAATTGAGTACAAACAACTAACCAAGTAACAGCAAAAATTTTCATAAATCCCCACTGATGGGAAGGGGAAACCCTGCGACGGCCTCGTTCTTTATTGGGTCCATTATTTATACTTTTTTTTCTATTTTTCCTGGGTAGAAAAGGGACCCGCAGTACTTTAAACCCTGGCACTTTACTGGCAGGGGTTGTTTCCAATCCCCCTGATTTGCTGGTCAATTTTATTAAAGCGAGCCGGCCCAAAAGCCCTTTGGGTTTGGATAGTTCCCTTTTAAAAATTATTTTAACTTCTTCCCTTTAAAAGTTATATACAAAAAATTAACTATTTATTTTTTTAAAACCATTTTTTCATGTTGGGATTGTGTATTATTAGGTAGATATAACCCGGTCGAACTCATGATCTTTCCTCTTCCCCAAAAAACTGTAGAGGTAATTTATAACTCCTGGGGAATTTATGCAAGAATAATCTTTTCCCCCTGGGCTCTTTTATATTATCAATGCTGTTTTCTAAATTCCCTTTTCCCCAGGATGAACCCCAGGTTTTGATCCGGCTCTTTAATTACGCCAATGGATTTTTAAAATTAAAATGGGGAACTAACACCTTTAAACAGATCAAGGGTTTTTTGAAGAAACTGGCAAGCTATGTAAAAGAGGGAAAGGGGTGTGCAAATTGGGCTTTGGTGGTTATTGGGGAAACAAATGGGTGTCCATTTGGCTGAGGTTCCAAATTTTGGGGAAATTCCCAGAGGAAAAATGCCTGAGAAAACTTCATTAGGGTTACAGTTTTTCACCCCCAAAAAATTGTTTTAAAAAAATTTCCCCCGAAAGGGGCAGGTCACATATGATTTTAAAAAAAATAATTTTTAAAAATAAAAGACTAGTTTTTAAATTTACAAGACCCCAATTTAAAACTATTGAAAATTTCCTAAAACCCTTTTAAAAACTCCAAAAAAGTACCCAAAAAAAAAAGAATCTATTTAAATTTACTTTAATATCATTTTCGGGCAACGGGGAAACAAAGCCTTTCCCTTGCAGGGCAAAGGTTTAAAATTTCCCCTAAAACCCTACCAAAACCACTACAATTTCCCCTAACATAATCAAAATACCGGTTGTTTGTTTAAACAACAACCCATTCAAGTAAGGAAAAAAAATTTTTAAAAATGAAAAAACCCGGGGTTATGAAAATTTCCCTTAAAGTGATCTTTTTTTCAATTTAAATGTTTTTTTTTGGCAATTTATCAATTAGATAAATTGCTGTTTTCATTTGAAACCACAAGATCGCTTTCAAAAAACATCAAAGGGGCCCATCAAGAATAAAAGGGTAATTTAAACAAATTTTAAATCCTCTTCTACTATTTATAAATTATACTACATACAGCGGGGTTATATTTTCCCTTTGCTATTTTCCCTATGGGCAAAACATTTTTTAAATTGAAGAGAAAATTTTTGGGGGGAAATTGAAGAAAGATATACAAATAAAAAAAAATAAATTTTAGAATCTTATTTTAAAATTCAAAAGGGAAACTGTCCCTATACAAATCACTTTGCCAAAATTTTCAAAAATTACATATAAATAAAGCGTACATTCGCATTCAACTTGAATCTTGTAGCCTTTTACATAGTCTCTTCCTCTTGTTCTGGGAACCTCGTGTATCGATTTTCCTGTGCAAGGGCCAATAACTCCTCAGCCTCTTCTGGAAAGATTGGGTTCTGCCACATGCTCCCAGTGAAATGCCTTCCAAGGTATACGTTCACGAGGGTTGACTGAGTAATGGTTAATACGGCAACGGACTTTCGCCTCCTCCTTGTCATTGATCTGAAGGTAAAGAGGTTATTTAGGCAAGGTTGTCAGTAGCATGTGGAACTAATTAAAGGTCAAATGTTTGCATTATTTACAGTCTTTTAACTCTATTCCTCACTAGCTGATATTCATCAATAACCTTTTGTAAATTTTAGACACAGTCTCACTGCATAAAAATATTTTGCTCCAGATGGTTTAAAAGACCCATGATGCTCATGCACAGGAACTGTGAGCGGTAACTTTGAATGTGTCATCCTGAGAGTCTCTTATCTAATACAGTTTCTTCCTCTCTCATTCACTCACTCACTCACTCACTCACTCACTCACTCACTCACACACACACACACACACACACACACACACACACACACACACACACACACACACACACACACACAAAACTGAAAGAAAAGATTTGATGAAGCCTCAAGTTCATTTCATGGTAAACTAAGGTAAACTCTTTCTCCCTCTCTCCCATCCCTGGTGGAGGGGTAAGGGGTGAAGTAAAGGGTAGGAGGATAAGAGTAGGGCCACAAAGGGGGAAACTATGATGTAGGTTCTGCCAATGATAGTTTCTCATTTTAGGTGGAGGGTGGGGCAGAGTCTAGCTGATTTACGTGATTGGTGGGAAGAGGGATACAGGTGGAGCCATAGAATTTCTAGGGCAATATACAGAGTCTAAAAAATAGAACCAGAACAGAATATGAGGATCACTCAGCAGCAACTAAAATAAAATGGAATTATGATGCCAATGTTGGCATCCCCATATAAAACATGTTAAGTGTACTCACCCGCATTTTGACAAACATAACTTGTCCTGACATACATTCATTTAAGTATTCCTCTATTAATACATATTCACACGCACGCATGCACGCACACGCACACACACACACACACACACACACGCACACGCTCACGCACAAGCACACGCACACGCACACGCACACACACACCACCAGTTCAAATTCCACACAGACACACTTAAAACTTACATAAGTATACTCATGCAAATGCCTACTAATACATGCTCTTGTACATCTTCCACAGAAGCACATACACAAATATATATAATACATACATACATATACAAAAGACCCATACATATAGATATACCAATATAAACATACACACAAAATTATTACATCTTGTATATTTATTACCTTCACTTTTACAAGGAACTCCTTTTCCTGCAAATCAAGATCTGGTCCAGTGATCGGCTTGGCAGGAAGCGTCAGAGCTTTCTCAGGAACAATGATTCCAGCCTTGCGGAAGGCAACTCGTACATGCCAGGGTTCCACTTGCCACGGATGGTTCATGTTCATGCTCAGGGAAATCACACGCGTAGAAAGTTGCTCTGCAGTCTGTTAAGTGTGGAGAGTTGTAAGGTTATAAATAATGAAAAAGATTTTATATTGAGATAAAGATGCCATATTGATCTGACAAATAATTCTTCTCTGATCACTAGTCAGTTACAAAATCAAAATAAATTGTTATTAACCTACAAAGGATAAAATATGGGAAATATTGTTTTATTGCTTTGATTAGCAGTTCCCCCAAAAAGGATCTCAAATTCCATAACAAATTTAGGTGTTGATGGCCCAATATTCTAAGGGATAAGTACTATTCTCCCTGGACCAAAATCCTTCTGGCTTCAGGTGGGAGGTCACTGACACATGTGAAAAGCCATATAAATGGCGACCA
>NW_023641024.1:0-10826 GCF_015228065.2 Penaeus monodon | reverse complement strand
CAACTAACACTAAATCTAGCCTAACTTAAATCTAACCCTAGCTAGCTAAACGTGAGCTAACCTATCTTAACCTAACCTAATTTTACAAATGTAAACTACTCTAACTAAACCAAAGTTAATTAACCAAACCTTACCAAAAGTAAACCCAATTTACCTTAATCTAACCTAACCGAAACCTAACCTAACCTAACTAAACACAATCTAACCCAACCTAAAAACATAAATAACTAAACCTAAACGAATGCAACTTAACCTAAATTAATTAAAGTTAACCTAACCTAACCTAACCTATTTAAGTATATAACTAACCCTAACCTGATAAGCCTAAAATAATCTAACCTAACCTTGCCTAACTAAACCTAATCTCACCGAAACGAACTAAATCTAAGCAAAACTAGCCCAAAACTAACCTAAGCTATCTGAAGTAAAGGTAAAATATTCTAGCGTAACAATCTATCATACCCTAACTAAACCAAATCGAATTTAACTTAAGCTTATCTAAGGAAACTAAACCTAACCCATCTTAACTTAAACTAACCTAACCAAACCAAACCCTACTATACCCTAATATAACTAAACCTAACCTAATCCATACTAACCTAATTAGATCAATCTAACCTAACGAAACCTAATCTAACATAACACAACATAACGTAACTAAACCTTCTCTAATGTAAATAAATTAACTTAACGAAACCTAACCTAACAATCCCTAAACTAACATAATATAACGGAACATAACATAAATAAACCTAATCTATTAAAACCTAATCTAACATAACATAACAGGACAAAATAGCTAAACCTATTCTAATCTAATACAACCGAAGATAACTAAACCTAACCTAGCCTAACCAAATCTAACCTAACTAAACTTAATATAACCTTAACTAAACTAACGTATCCTAAACCAACGAAACCTATGCTAACATAAAATAACACAATCTATCCCACCTAAATGTCACCTAACCTAAACAAGGCCAACCTACCTAACTTATATAAAACTAACCTAACCTAACCTAACTATACGTAACGAAACGTAACCTAACCAAATCTAACCTATTCAAATCTATCCTAACGTAATATAACAAAACGCAATGAAACCTAACGTAACTTAACCTAACCAAGATACTAGGCAGGTAGATACACAAATAGATAGATGGGCCGGTGTGAAGGCTGACTAGCAAGAAAGATGGGTAGGTTGATAGATAGACAGATACGTAGGTAGGTACGTAGGTAGGTAGTAGATAACTAGATAGGTAGATACGTAGGTAAGTAGATAAAAGTGTAGGTAGGAAGGTAGGTAGATAGCCAATTATCTAACTGGACATATAAATTATACAAATATACATACTTATACACACAGAAACACATGCAAATATAAATAAATAAATAAATAAATGGATATATATATATATATATATATATATATATATAATATATATATATATAATATATATATATTTATACACTGTACATATACACACACATACATATGTATGTAATATTACCTATCTATTTATTACAAATCTATCTATTTATACGTGAGTGTAGATGAATGTTTTTATTTATATCATTATAGCAATATATATTTTAAAATTTTAATATATATATATATATATTATATATATATATATATATATATACATCCACCCCAAAATTATATGATATGTACATATTTTTAATTTTTTTTTCATATCTGTTGTGTATGGTTGTGTCCCCTCTGCCCCCGCCCCCCTCTCATGTGATACCCCCAACAGCGAGGTCTGCCCCTCGGGACTCTTTCCCTAGCCACACCTCCAACGGCCAAAGCTCCCCCCCACATAGAGCTCGACCAATGCACCCCAAGAGGAGGGGGAATAAGGCCGAAGGAGGAGGCCCGCCTTTGGGTCATCCGCGGGAGTTTCTCCCAGGGCGGGGAACGACGACGCTGCTCGGGGGCCACCCGGAGATGGGAAAAAAAAGAAAAAGGGAAAAAGGCGACCAAAAAAGGGAAAAAGCAAAAAGGGGAAGAAGAACAAAGAAAAATAAGAAGACAAAAAAGGGAAGAAGCACCCAAAATAAAAGGGAAAAATAGGAAGAGAAAATTAATAATAATAAAAAGAAGAAAAGGATAACTGAAAAATAAGAATAAAAAGGTAAGTGAACAAAATAGAAAAAAGATGGAACAATAAAAAAAAGAGAAAGGGTTTAATTTAAAATTTAAGAAGAATGAAAGGGGAAAAAAAATAGAATTAGTTTTAAGATAATAAAAATAGTGATAATAAAATAAAAAATAATTATTAATTGAAAAAAAATTAAAATGAAATAATAAATTAAAAAGGGTTTAAGCAAGAACACAAAAAAGAAACCCAAAAGACAGAAAAACAATAAAAAGTAAAAAATATGAAAACATAAAAGAGAGTGAGAAAAATAAAAAAAAGAAGAAAATTTCAAACACGCACACACACACACACAAGGATGTCTATATATTTTGATTATGGGGAAAATGAAAACAAAAAAAATTTAATAAAAATTAATAAAAAAGGGAAAAAAAAATGAGAAGAGGAATATTGGGAAGAAAAATAAGATAAAAAACATAGCTGGAAGTGAAACAAAAATCATCATCTGAAATTTTTGATCGCAAAAATAACAGAAACAATTTAAAATAATGAAAATAAATCACGGGGGGTAAAAAAAAAGATAAATAAAAAAAAATAAATTTTATACAATAATATCAATAAAAAAAAAAATAGTAATAGAATGGGAACAACATTTAAATGACAAAAAATTAATAGATAAAACCAATGAAAAGATAAGTGAATAAAAAATACAATAATAAAAAATATCTGAATTATAAAGGAAAAAAGCATAATAACAAAATGTTTATGAAATAAAGATGGTAAAAAAATAATCAATCATTAAATATAAACTTACATTATCTTTATTCTGTCCTTATTAGTGTGGATTAATTAGGGTAATTAGTGCCCCGGGCGGTCATAATTTCTGCTAATGGGGATTGAATATAACCGTAAGATAAATTAACAAGCAAATTCATTTTTTAAGGGAAG
Source organism: Penaeus monodon (assembly GCF_015228065.2). Taxonomy (NCBI): domain Eukaryota; kingdom Metazoa; phylum Arthropoda; class Malacostraca; order Decapoda; family Penaeidae; genus Penaeus; species Penaeus monodon. The sequence continues at coordinate 7,776 of NW_023641024.1, read as the reverse complement.
CAATTGTACCTCAATGAACCAATTACGAAATTTCCTTTGACTGAAACAAACATTCATTTTAAATAAAAACAATATAATTATCAATTTCAAAATTTTTTCATTTTAACTGATTAGTCATCATTTAAATAACAAACTCTAAGATCACAATATAAAACAAACCTATAAAAAAAATGACTGCCCCCAATAAAAGATGGTTTTATGCGAGAGTAAAGGGAAAATACACAATATGGTAAAACCCGAATGCAGAATAAATAACAGAATGACAAATGGCAACCAGAAAAAAAATATAACAAAAGAATACAAAGTGGCAGCCCAAAGGCAAATGACAACCAGAATGACATATGGCAACCGAAAAAACAATTATACTACCAGTAAAAATAAGAGTAAAGATAGTAAAACAATATTAATAATTTTTACAATATTTTAACGACATTATTATTATTATACTTTTATTTTTATCTTTTTATTTTACTGTTATGATTTTTTTTGGAATAATAATAAAATCAAAGTAATGTAATGATAATAATAATAATAATAATAATGATAATAAAAATAAAATAAAAATAAAAATAAAATAAATAATAATAATAATAATAATAATGAAATAATAATAAATTTTAATGAAAATTAATAATATTAATAATCATCAAATGTCATCAAAAAATTTCTTTATTTCATTTTTATCAGCTTTTTGTCCCCGATTAATAGAATTCTGGTAATTTTTAAAATTATTACCCTAAAGATTGCCAAAATCATCAAAAAAAAGAAAAAAAAAAAACAATTCGGGGGTACACTCTCATTTAAGGTATATTTCGCAGATTTTGACGCTTTTTTACTTTTGGATTTTTTTTTTTTTTACCTTTTTTTTGATATATGGACAAAAATTTCCCGTTATTATCATCATTATTTTCATGATTTCTCATTTTTATCGTTACACATTCATATCCCTATATATATATATATATAATATATATATATATATTAATATATATATATATATATATATATTAAATATATATAATATATTATATATTGTTGTGTGTGTTGTGTGTGTGGTGGGTGTGTGGGTATTTTTTAAAAAATAAAAAAATATAATTATATAAATATAATTTTTAATATAACAATAATGATGTAAAAGTGGAAAAAGAGAATTTTGATAACATTTTAATATTATTTTTTTATTATTATTTTTATTATTTTTATATTATTATTATTATTATTATTATTATATTTTATATTATTAATTATTATTATTTTTTTTTTTTTTTTTTTTTTTTTTTTTTTTTTTTTTTTTTTTGTTTTTTAAATATTTATTATATTTTTATTGAAAAAAATTATTTTTACGGTAATAATTAAAAATAATTTTTAAAAAAATAAAATTACTAATAAGATAAAAAATTTAAAATAATGTATAAATAAATTTTTAAAAAGTATTTTTTTATTTTATTTTTTTATATATTTTTTGTGGGTATTTTTTATTGCAAAAATAATGATATAACTCCAGATATTGCAATATAATGATAAATTGCAATAATGATATAATAATGCAATAATGATGATAATGATGATGATAAGATGATAATATGCTATGATGATGAATAACGATTGATGATAATCATGATAATATGATGATAATAACAGAATTGTCTCATATAATATAAAAAGTAAAAGAAACATTCCCAAAAGTCGAAAAAGCGGCAAAATCTAGAAATATAGCCTTGTGAAGTATATCCAATTGACGTTTTTTTCGATTTCTTTGGTGATTTCGGCAATTATTAGGTAATATGATATAATTACCATAATTGTATTAATCATAACATAATGATGATAAATTGAATATAAGATAATTATTGAATAATATTGACTTATTATTATTATATTATTATATATATTATTATATATTATTATATATTATATTATTATTATTATTATTATTATTACTATTATCTTAATTATTAGTATTATTGCCAAAAAATATATTATAACTGTAATAATAACAATAATAATAATAGTATAATAATAATAATAATAATGCTAGTGGTTATAATATTGTTATTAGTATTATATTGTTATTATTATCATTATTATTATTTGTACTGGTAGTTTACTTCAAAATAATTATTATAACAGTAATATTACAGTAATAACGATACTAATTAAGATAATGATATAAATAATTATTATAAAATCGTTATTATTGTTATTATTATTGTTATTACTATTATTATTGTTGTGGTTATTAGTATTATTGCAAAAATATATACTATAACTCCAATGATTGCAATAATAATGATAACAATTGCAATAATGATGATAATAATTGCAATAATGATGATAATGATGATGATAATGATGATAATGATGTTAATGATGATGATGACGATAATAATGATGATAATCATGATAATGATGATGATAATTACAGGAATTGTCTCCATATATAATATAAAAAAGGTAAAAGAGAAACATTCCAAAAAGTCGAAAAAGCGGCAAAATCTAGCGAAATATAGCCTTTTGAGAGTCGACTGCAAAATTACGTTTTTTCGATTTCTTTGGTGATTTCGGCAATTATTAGGGTAATAATGATAATAATTACCAGAATTGTATTAATCATAACAATAATGATGATAAAAGTGAGAATAAAGAGAATTTTGATAATATTTGAATATTATTATTATTATTATTATTATTATTATTATTATTATTATTATTATTATAATTATCTTATTATTAGTATTATTGAAAATATATATAATTATAATAATAATAATAATAATATAATAATATAATAATAATGCTAGTGGTTATATATTGTTATTAGTATTATCATTGTTATTATTATCATTATTATTATTTTGTACTGGTAGTATAATTCAAAAATAATTATTATAACAGTAATAATTACAGTAATAACGATACTAATTAAGATGATGATATAAATAATGATTATAAAATCGTTATTATTGTTATTATTATTGTTATTACTATTATTATTGTTGTGGTTATTAGTATTATTGCAAAAATATATACTATAACTCCAATGATTGCAATAATAATGATAACAATTGCAATAATAATGATGATAATAATTGCAATAATGATGATAATGATGATGATAATGATGATAATGATGATAATGATGATGATAACGATAATAATGATGATAATCATGATAATGATGATGATAATAACAGGAATTGTGTCCATATATAATATAAAAAAGGTAAAAGAAAAACATTCCCAAAAGTCGAAAAAGCGACATAATCTAGCGAAATATAGCCTTTTGAGAGTATACTCCAAAATGACGTTTTTTCGATTTCTTTGGTGATTTCGGCAATTATTAGGGTAATAATGATAATAATTACCAGAATTGTATTAATCATAACAATAATGATGATAAAATGAGAATAAAGAGATTTTGATAACATTTGAATATTATTATATTATATTATTGTATTATTATTATTATTATTATATTATTATTATTATATTATATTAATTATTATTATTTTATTATTATTATATATTATTATTATTATTACTATCTTAATTATAGTATTATTGCAAAAATATATTATAACTGTAATATAACTAATATATAATAATATATAATAATAATAATAAAAATAATGCTAGTGTATAACTAATATTGTTATTAGTATTATTATTGTTATTATTATCATTATTATTATTTGTAATGGTAGTATAATTGCATAAATAATTATTATAGAGTTATAATTACAGTAATAACGATACTATTAAGATAATGATATAATAATTATTATGAAATCGTTATTATTATTATTATTAATGTTATTACTATTATCATTGTTGTGGTTATTATATTATTGCAAAAATTATATATAACTCCAATGATTGAGTAATAATAACCAATTGCAATAATGATGATAATAATTGCAATAATGATGATAATGATGATGATAATGATGATAATGATGATAATGATGATGATGACGATAATAATGATGATAATCATGATAATGATGATGATAATAACAGGAATTGTCTCCATATATAATATAAAAAAGGTAAAAGAAAAACATTCCCAAAAGTCGAAAAAGCGGCAAAATCTAGCGAAATATAGCCTTTTGAGAGTATACTCCAAAATGACGTTTTTTCGATTTCTTTGGTGATTTCGGCAATTATTAGGGTAATAATGATAATAATTACCAGAATTGTATTAATCATAACAATAATGATGATAAAAGTGAGAATCAAGAGAATTTTGATAACATATGAATATTATAATTATTATTATTATTATTATAATTATTATAATTATTATTATTATTACAATTATTATTATTATTATTATTATCTTAATTATTAGTATTATTGCCAAAAAATATATTATAACTGTAATAATAACAATAATAATAATAAGTATAATAATAATAATAATAATGCTAGAGGTTATAATATTGTTATTTGTATTATTATTGTTATTATTATCATTATTATTATTTGTACTGGTAGTATAATTGCAAAAATAATTATTATAACAGTAATAATTACAGTAATAACGATACTAATTAAAATAATGATATAAATAATATTATAAAATCGTTATTAGTGTTATTACTATTATTATTGTTGTGGTTACTAGTATTATTGCAAAAATATATACTATAACTCCAATGATTGCAATAATAATGATAACAATTGCAATAATGATGATAATAATTGCAATAATGATGATAATGATGATGATAATGATGATAATGATGATAATGATGATGATAACGATAATAATGATGATAATCATGATAATAATGATGATAATAACAGGAATTGTGTCCATATATAACATAAAAAAGGTAAAAGAAAAACATTCCCAAAAGTCGAAAAAGCGGCAAAATCTAGCGAAATATAGCCTTTTGAGAGTATACTCAAAAATGACGTTTTTTCGATTTCTTTGGTGATTTCGGCAATTATTAGGGTAATAATGATAATAATTACCAGAATTGTATTAATCATAACAATAATGATGATAAAAGTGAGAATAAAGAGAATTTTGATAACATTTGAATATTATTATTATTATTATTATTATTATTATTATTATTATTATTATTATTATTATTATTATTATTATTATTATTATTATTATTATTATTATTATTATTATTACTATTATCTTAATTACTAGTATTATTGCCAAAAAATATATTATAACTGTAATAATAACAATAATAATAATAAATATAATAATATCATAATAATAATAATGCTAGTGGTTACAATATTGTTATTAGTATTATCATTGTTATTATTATCATTATCATTATTTGTACTGGTAGTATAATTGCAAAAATAATTATTATAACAGTAATAATTACAGTAATAACGATACTAATTAAGATAATGATATAAATAATTATTATAAAATCGTTATTATTGTTATTATTATTGTTATTACTATTATTATTGTTGTGGTTATTAGTATTAATGCAAAAATATATACTATAACTCCAATGATTGCAATAATAATCTAGCCTTTTGAGAGTATACTCCAAAATGACGTTTTTTCGATTTCTTTGGTGATTTCGGCAATTATTAGGTTAATAATGATAATAATTACGAGAATTGTATTAATCATAACAATAATGATGATAAAAGTGAGAATAAAGAGAATTTTGATAACATTTGAATATTATTATTACTATTATTATTATTATTATTATTATTATTATTATTATTATTATTATTATTATATTATTATTATTATTATTATTATTATTATTATTATTATTACTATTATCTTAATTAATAGTATTATTGCCAAAAAATATATTATAACTGTAATGATAACAATAATAATAATAAGTATAATAATAATAATAATAATAATAATAATGCTAGTGGTTATAATATTGTTATTAGTATTATCATTGTTATTATTATCATTATTATTATTTGTACTGGTAGTATAATTGCAAAAATAATTATTATAACAGTAATAATTACAGTAATAACGATACTAATTAAGATAATGATATAAATAATTATTATAAAATCGTTATTATTGTTATTATTATTGTTATTACTATTATTATTGTTGTGGTTACTAGTATTATTGCAAAAATATATACTATAACTCCAATGATTGCAATAATAATGATAACAATTGCAATAATGATGATAATAATTGCAATAATGATGATAATGATGATGAAAATGATGATAATGATGATAATGATGATGATAACGATAATAATGATGATAATCATGATAATGATGATGATAATAACAGGAATTGTGTCCATATATAATATAAAAAAGGTAAAAGAAAAACATTCCCAAAAAGTCGAAAAAGCGGCAAAATCTAGCGAAATATAGCCTTTTGAGAGTATACTCCAAAATGACATTTTTTCGATTTCTTTGGTGATTTCGGCAATTATTAGGGTAATAATGATAGTGATTACCAGAATTGTATTAATCATAACAATTATGATGGTAAAAGTGAGAATAAAGAGAATTTTGATAACATTTGAATATTATTATTATTATTATTATATCATCATTATTATTATTATTATTATTATTATTATTATTATTATTATCATTATTATTATTATGATTACTATTATCTTAATCATTAGTATTATTGCCAAAAAATATATTATAACTGTAATAATAACAATAATAATAATAAGTATAATAATGATAATAATGCTAGTGGTTATAATATTGTTATTAGTATTATTATTGTTATTATTATCATTATTATTATTTGTACTGGTAGTATAATTGCAAAAATAATTATTATAACAGTAATAATTACAGTAATAACGATACTAATTAAGATAATGATATAAATAATTATTATAAAATCGTTATTATTGTTATTATTATTGCTATTAATATTATCATTGTTGTGGTTATTAGTATTATTGCAAAAATATATACTATAACTCCAATGATTGCAATAATTATGATAACAATTGCAATAATGATGATAATAATTGCAATAATGATGATAATAATGATGATAATGATGATAATGATGATAATGATGATGATAACGATAATAATGATGATAATCATGATAATAATGATGACAATTCCTGTTATTATTATCGTTATCATCATCATTATCATCATTATCATCATTATCATCATCATTATCATCATCATTGCAATTATTATCATCATTATTGCAATTATTATCATTATTATTGCAATTATATCAGTTATAATATATAATTTTACATCTATACTAATAACAACTACAATAATGATAGTAATAACAATAATAATAACAATAATAACGTTTCTATAATCATTATTTATATCCTTATTTCAATTAATATCGTTATTACTGTAATTATTACTGTTATAAAAATTATTTTTACAATTATACTACCAGTAAAAATAATAATAATGATAATAATAACAATAATAATATTAATAACAATATTATAACAATTAGTATTATTATAATTATACTTATTATTATTATTATTGTTATTATTACAGTTATAATATATTTTTTGGCAATAATACTAATAATTAAAGTAATAATAATAATAATAATAATAAATAATAATAAATAATAATATAATATAACAAAATAATAATAATAATAATAATAAATAATAATAATAATAATAATAACAAAATACTAATAAGGCTAAAATAATAGTAATAAGAAGATAATGATAATAAATTAATAATATATTATTATTATTATTATTATCATTAATGAAATATATAATAATAATAATAATAATAAAATTAAAATGATCATAATAA
>NW_023641023.1:15000-42204 GCF_015228065.2 Penaeus monodon | reverse complement strand
CTCCCTCTTTCTATCTATCTATCTATCTATCTATCTCTTCTCTTCTACATCTACCTCTCCTCTCTCTCTCTCTCTCCTCCCTTCACTCCTCCCCACCACTTCCTCACTCCACTGTTGTCTGTCTCTCTCTTAAATCTAGCCATCTATTCTAAGGTAAGGGCCCTACCCCGACCCTCTCGCGGACGGGAATTGACTAGGCGGTCAACATTCATCGAATTGCCAGATACACTCCTCCTACCTCATCTATTTTCATACATATTCGTATTTCCCATTGGATATCTGTAACACAGCTAAATTTCCACCATGAGATATCAAAATCCATTTTAAGATACTGTAATCCAAAGTACTGTGTAACGTCGATGAAAACCCCAAATAGAGTAAAAGAGCAAGCCGCCGACCGCGGCCATTTCCATCGCCCCCACAGGACTGGGCGGGGGCTTTACGGCGTGTCTCGCTTCCGAGCGCGAGACACGCGCGACCCTCGGGGCCACCGGAAAGAAGGCAACTAGCTTCAGCACTCTAGCCCCCGGGGGCTAGTACAGTGGTAACTGTCGGGCCTCTCATCCGAGGGGTCGGCGGTTTCCGCCCCGCCCAGGCGCGAGAAGTTGCAATTGTCGCCCAGAGGTTTACTGTTGTGGCTGGGCACCACGGTGGGAAAGGGGCTAGGTTCAGCCGAGTCAGCGGCAGCTAACACACGTAAGCGAGTCGACATAGGCCGGGCTCCCCTCTGGCATAGCCCGGGCGAGGCTAGCTTTGGGCATGTGGGGACTTATCCTTATCAGCGCTCTCTGTTGTAGCACTTATAAATAACTTTTTATGTGTATTCCGTCATTTGAGAATGGTTATCCACTCTCCAGGGGCAGATTTATTTCATTTAAACATCTATCAATAAACATCTTATAGATAAATAGAATTAACAATAACTTTTTAATAAAAAATCAAAACATGAATATTATATTCTAATGTATAAAATATTACATGAATATTATGCATATTTAAATTTTATTTAAAATATTAGTTTTCCCTTAGGAAACTAATAAGACCATCTATGTCACAATCCTCCCCCAATGCATTTTCATTGTAAAATGGGGGAGAAACAAATACATACTCCCTTGGTCTGAGAGAGTTGCAATCTTTCCCCAAAGTGCTTCACTTTAACCAAACATCGGCCCATGAGTCAGTCTTGTGTGCCCGATTCTTAGTCTTGTTAACACGACCCTTCTACTTGTCGGTTGGGATGGATGCTGGTCACTCAACTGCCCAGGTCATATCTAATCTCTTCCAGTTTGTTTCTAGAGGGATGCCTCCCTTGTTCCATCCATTTATCGCGAAGACAACTCCTAATGCGGGGTTTCAAATCGGTGTGGGAGAGGAAAAAAGAGCATCACGGATGAGCGGCAGCTGCCTTGGCCTTCTGATCAGCTCACTCATTCCCATTGATACCAACATGCATTGGCATGTTGACATTAGTGCAAGTCAGTTTTTGAACCTCCCTCACCATTGGATATGAGTTTAAATCTTGATTGTTTTGCAAAGTACTACGAGAGTCGCAATATTACAATGGAATGGTTGAAAAATCTCTGTCATCTTAACTGCTGCAAGGATGGCAGGTAATTCTGCGGGAAATCGAGGCTGTAGAAAAAACTGCCAACTGCAATCTTCCCCCTGCTCACTGTTGCAAAACCTACACCAATTTCAGATTTTAAACCCATCTGTATATATTGAATCTGACCCTTGGTACTTAGAAGTGTGTTGAAGAAATTTTCCCTGACTTCTGCTTCGGATCTTTCCCCCTGATCTCAAAAAAGACTGGATCGAGCATCTATTTTTTTTTAAATGAAGCCAGCTTGAAATCGTGGCGGATATATTGGATGTACCCAAACATAAGCAATGTGCGGAATATATTATATATATATTATATTATATATATATATAATATATATATATATTATTTTATATATACATATTTAACTATATATATTATATTATATAACTTATATATATATATATATTATATATATATATAGATATTATAATTATATATATTATATAATTTTATATACTATATTTTATATAATATCTATAAATATATAACTAAAAAATATTATATATATATAAAATATATATATATATATATATATATAATTATATTAAAATTATATTATATATTTTAATATAATACATATATATATTACATAATTTTATATATATTTTATCTATATATATATATAAAATATATATATAATATATATACACTTTTATTTTCTATATATTATATACATCTATATATATAATATATTTATATATATTTATATATCTTATTACTATATCTATATTATACCTTATATACATAATATCTATTACATATAACATATATATCATACTATATCATATATATATATATAAATATATAATATATATATATATATATATATAAATATATTATACATTATAAAATACATATATATATATATATATATCATATATATATATATATACAAATTTTATAATAGATATAAAATTTTATACATGTATATTAAAACTATATATCTACTATTATATATATATTTATAAACATATATATTATATTTGTTTATTTTATAAATTATATATATATATCTTTTACTATCTTATCTATATATATATATTATATATTATATATATATCTAATATATATATATATATATATATATATATTATATAAAATATATATATATGCGTGTTTCTTTTTAATGTGCATTTATTTCCCCAATGAAACAGCTTTCTTTATGCAGTTGGAGTGATTAGAAGCTTTTAAGGCTATTTCAAGTGATTTTATATTATTTATAAAGGTATTTTAGGTACTTGCTTAAGTCATAGGATAGCCCGCACTTTTCGTCAAATTTTTTTCTTCTGACCATAGCCTTATCCAAAAATAAATTCTTTATCGCCTTTAAACTGCTTTGAAGCTGCTTTTATTTTAAAATGTAACTCATCATGAGACTTCCTAGAAGAAATAGTCGATGGGTCCATGTAAGCTCGCGTTTTTAGAACAACGGAGATAGAACTTACCCGTGAAAAGTCCTTGGAAAATTCCGCTTTATCATCGATTCGTCCATCGTCACTCCCTTCACTATCACTTCGAAAATTTTCCGGTTTCATTTCCATTTTTCTACGTTTGCTGCACCCAAATGAAACAGCACTGTGTACCCCGCTTCGCCATATTTGCGTTAGTCTCACGGTTTCATTTGGGGACCTCCAATATGGCGCCGACCAGATTTTTGACTTCAAATCTGCGCTCTAAAAACAATTAGTTGCTCGATCAGTCTTTTTTTTGAGATCAGTGATCTTCCCCTTTCCCTATTCCAACCAATCCAGCTCGACTTGATTGGTCCAAAAGGGGAAAAAGGGCAGTTCCAACAGCCAGAACCTTGATGAGATTTAAATTGAATCTTCCACAAGATTCCTCATTCTCATAACCATACGATCCCCTATCCTCCTCTTAGTCTGAAGACAATGCAGCGACGACCACTATAATGCGCGGCGCTAGAACAGGGATCTTTAAAAGTACGGTGTGAGGTCTCCGACCTCCCCCCCCCCCCCATCCTGGTTTGAACCCCTCTCCCCCCCTTATCCTCCTTAACCTTGTTTCCATTAGTCTCCCCTACCTCCCTTTTAAACCCCCTTCTCCAACCTTTTCCCCCTCTCCTCTTCCCCTCTTCACGTATCATCCTACTCCTGTGCCCTATTTACTCTACCGCTATCCTCCGTCTCTCCTAATACTCTAGTTCTCTTGCCCCTCACTTCTTCGCTCACTCTTTCGTTTTCCCTTTCCTTTAATTTCCCCTTTTTCCCTTTCCCAATCTTGCGTCCCTCCTTACTTTCTACCATGCTGATCTCGTTTCTCCACTTGCCTGTTCCCTTTGTTATGCTATTTTATACTTTTCTCTCGTTTTCTCTCTCATTTCTCTTATTCACTCCTTTCGTTCTTTTTTCTCTTTTCTCTTCTACTTCGCGATTTCGTTCTTCTGTTTTTCTCTTCCCCCATACTAATCTCCTCGCTTTCTACTTTTTTATTCCGCCTTGACCTTACTCTTTCTTTTTCTCCACTCCGGCTCCTTTTTCTCCCCTTTTTTCGCCCTTTTTCCTTAAACTTTCGTCCTCAAAACCTACCCCCTATCCTCTCCCTAATCCCTACCGCCCCCTCGCCCCCTTTGACACCTGAATCCCGAATCCTAAACCCTGAATCCTGATCCTGATCCCGACCGAATTTGGGTATCCAGGGGGCGGCGCTCAAACACGCGGGAGATGTTTCCCCGCCCCACAACCTACACTCAACCTATATTACTGCCAAACCATGTTTTCTTTGATAAACAAATGTGCAAAGAAAATTTAAAATTGTCGTTTCCCCGAGTTTCCTCTTGAGTTTCGAACGCTTCGACCCCGAGGTGGCGAATAAGTCTTAACAAATGCATTTATTTGCGAGTTTTTATCGCCCCTTTTTTCCTAGTAAAGTTTTTTTTGAGGGGGTCAAAAATGTTTTTTCATTTTTTTTCCCCTTTCTTTCTTTTACCCATGTTTTAAAGGTTTAGATTTTAACCCCGACCCCCCCCCCCCTGTTACAAAACGTTCAAAGTTTTTTGGGATTTTTATATTTAAAATTTTGCTTAAATATCAATTTTATTTATTATCATATTTATCTATCTTACAAAAATTTTTTTCAGAGCTCTAAATATTTTATTTTTTTTTTTTTCCTGTTTTTTTTCGGCTGCCACGTCCCATCTTTATTTTAAAATATGAAGTCGGGAGGTCCGAGGACACTGGGGATATTCCATGTACACTGACAGATTTTCCTTTTTTTGTTTTGTTTTTACATTTAAAATGTACGTTTTATTTTTTTTTCTTACTGTTTTTTTACCGTTAATTTTACTTTTTTTTGTAAGCTTTAATTTTTTTTTTTTTTTTGTTATTTTTAAACCCTTTTTTACTTCTATTTTTGGGTTAAAAAAAAATTTAAATTTTCTGTTCGCTTTTTTGAAATTTTTTTTTTTAAAAATAACTGCGCCACGATGACGTGGCCCACTGTAAAAATACCTTTTGAAAAGGGTATTTATACAGCTGGGATTTCTCTGGACTCGGTTTTTTGACTGTACTCCCCTGGATTCCCTATACTGTGGCGTCGCTGGAGCGCAAGGAACCAAGGTTTGTTTTTGGCCACCCTTTTACATGCCATTAGGGATATTCTGGACGGGGGCATTTAACCCAAAAGGGTTTACAAATTTTTACATTTCCCACACCGCCAGAGATACTAAAACTTGAGAAATTTTTTTATGATCCTTTTCCCTCAGAACGGCTTTTTACCCCTTTTTTTTATCGTATTTATATTTTATTTTACCTGTGGGGCTTTGCTTTTCTTTAACTTTTTTTTTCTCAAAAGGAAAGAGCTGCATAAAAGACCCTTTTCAAAGGATGTGTCCCTGGGGCTGGCACACTCCATTTGTGTCCACGGTTTTAAGTGTAAAACAGTACGCTCACCCACCACCCTTTATACTAGGGGAACGATTTTGTACTTGAAAGAAGTTTGTGAAATTACTTTGTGGAAAGAGGGACAAATGGTCCCAAATTTTGGAAGTGTGTTGTATAAAGGTAAAAACCACGGATAAAAGAGGTTAAGACAAACCCTGACGGGGGAGGGACGAGCACGGGAATGTCCCACGTTAAAGATTTGGATAAGCTTTTTTGGGAAATTTTAATGTCTTTTTTTCCTTTTCTTCGAAAAAACTTTTTTTTAATATAAAAAGGAAAAAAAAAAAACCCGGGGAACCCATGAGTCTTTTATTATAAATTGAGAAATAAACTTTTTTAAAAAAAGTAATAAAACAATAAAAAGGGAATACTAAATGGAACTGAATTAGTTCCTTTGTAAGCTAAAAAAAAACTTTTAAATAAATTTTGTTAGCTTACGAGAAAAATGGAAGCCACAAAAAAGAATTTAAAAAAAAAGGGGAGCACCAGCCTTCACTCACTTACTCGGATGCATTTTTCATGGGAAAAATCCCTTTGCCACGTAACAACACTTTTCTCACAACCGAAAAAAGAAAACAAATATTTGTTCAAAGATGCGATGAAAACGTTAAAATACACAAAAAAAAAACAAGGACCCCCCACCCTGGGGTGCCTCCCCTCAGCCCGCGCCGCTCTCCCCCACAGGGGGTGGGATCGCCAAATTAGACACCTGTGCCCCAAGGAGCACGGTGCAAGGCGAAACTTTACGTACTAAATTTTACTTTATATTCTTTTGGTTAGGCAAATTCAGGGGGCATTGGAAAAACTTTTAAATAAAATTTTAAATATTCCCTTTAAAGAGAAAATATTTTTTTTAAGAACGACAATAACTTGAAAAAAAATGCATTTTTGAAAAGAAAACTTTAATATAACAAATTAGTTTCTTTTTTTTTTTTTTCCTTACACCCACTCCCTAAGACTGGTCTCCCGGGGTGAGGACCGGCATATTATATTGGGAATAGTACGGGACCCCAAAGTATTTTCCGGGCTTCCAGGATTTTTTAATCGGAAAAACTTTAAACATAAAAGAGCGAGGTTTTTTTAGTGTTTTTTTTATTGGGTTTTTTTTAAAGCTTGGGTGCGTCTTTCTTTTTTTAAAAAGGGAATGGGGTCTTGCCTTCCCACAGCCTGTTCCGCTCCAGCAGCTTGTCCCCATCCGTTTGGTTAAGGGCGGGAGAGTAAAATCCCCTTATTTAAAACCCGGGTTGAGGCCCCGTGGTTTTTTCAAGGAAAACATTTTCGCGTTTACTAGAACGGCTGCCGGGGGAAAATCCATAAGTGGGGTTTTTCTAAGTTTTTCATTAATCGTCCACTACATCCCCACAGGGGGAAATGGGGGGTCCCCTCCCCCCTTCTTTCGCCCCTAAGCCCCCATCCCCGCTCGGGGGCTTCCCCTCGACGAAACCCTTACAAGGGGTCGCGACTCATTTCAGTAGGCCCTTTTGATGATGATTGATGATGATGATGAAAATGATAATGATATGATAATGATAATGTATGATGTTGGGGGGTGTAGATAATGATAATGATAATGAAATGAAAATGATAATGTAATGAATTATAATGATAATGATGATGATGATGATGATGATGATATGAGATGATGTTTAATGATAATGATATGATAATGATTTGAAATGATAATGTGATGATGATGATGATGATGATGATGATGATGTGATATAAAATGATAATGAAAATGATAGAATGATAATGATAAGGGAAAATATGATATGATGTGATGAGATGATGAGATTTTAATGGGATGATGATGATGATGATGATGAGATGATATGTTTATATATATGAGATGATGAGATAATGATAATGTAAGATAATAAAATATAATGATAATGATGATGATGGATGAGATGAGAAAAAGGGAAATGAATGAAAAATAAATAAAAAAATAAAAAAATAAATAATAAAAAATAAAAAAATAGATAGATAATAATAGATAGATAGAAATAAGATAGATGATAATAGATAGTAAAAAATAATATAGCAATAAATAATAATTTAATCAATAATGATAATACTAATGATTTTAAAAAAATAATAAAAAATGATAATAGAAATTTTAATAACAAGATTATATACAAATATATATATTATATATATATATATTATAAAATATATATATAATATTTATATATATTATATCATAAACATACACAAAGTGGGTGTATCAAAATTATATAAATCGATACTTTTGCTTTGGGTTGATCCCCTTAGCTACTCATAAATACGTTTAATCCCTCGCAGGGCATTTTTTTAAGTTTATCAAAAAAAATGGGTACATCGATAATTTAAAAACTTTTTCTTTCTCTCTCTGATTTTCTCACCTCTATCTCTCCCCCCCTCTCTGTCTATTCCCCCCTCCTTTCTCCTCTCTCTCCTCTCTCTCCTTTTTCCCCCCCCCTCGTTTTTCCTCCTTTTTCTCCCTCTCTGCTCTCTCTCTCTCTTTCTCTTTGCACACATTTTCTCTCTCGCTCTGATTTTTTTCCCTCTCTCTCTCTCACTATATATATATATTAAAATTATATTTTATATAATATATTAATATATATTATATTAAAATATATTTATTTTTTAACACACACACACAAACACACCCACACACACCACTCTCTTCTCCCTCTTTCTTACTCCCTTTCTTTCGTTCTTGCTCGTCTCTCGGGTTGACTTTCTCTCTCTCTCTCTCTCCCCTTTTTTGTGTGTTGTGTGTATGTGGTGGTGTGTGTTGTGTCTGTGTGTGTGTGTGGTGCCTCGCTCTCTGTGTGAATTTTTGTTATTCCATGTTGGTACCAGAATGTAAGGTGAAGGGGGGTATGGCCGGCTTGTGCAGAAGTAGACCGGGGCCGGTGGCCCCCAAAAGGGGGAGGCAGGCCCCGGCGGGACGTGACTCGAGATGGGGGCCTTGTACGGGTCATAGAGACGGTCGGGGGTCATGGGCAAAGGGGGGTCGGGGGCTAGTTCAGCACGCGGCACTTTTTCCCTTTTTTGGGTTTCACAGCGATGGACGGCGTTACTTCGAAGGCTTTGCCACCAGCCACGCACCAACCCTTCGTTTTGGACGGGCAGCAAGTTGGACAGCTTGCTCAGGCAGGAACGGGCAGGGAGTAAACACCCCAAGACCCGAAAAGCCGTCCACCAAACCGTCTCATTATCCGAGGGACCCCCACGGTTGTGGAAGTGACGGGCCTCGGGCTAGCTTGCCACGCCTTTCTGCAGGGGGTCTTGTCTCGCCATTCCTGGTGGATTTTTCGAATGTCTGGGCAGGTGGTGTTCGCTGATGTGGTGGTGTCGAACTTTTTCAGTTTTGGGCCCCATACGGTTTTCCCCCGGGGCGGGTGGGTGTGTTTGGATGGCTGCATGCCTTCTCACTGCTGCGCAACGTTTTCTGAAAAAATAAACCGAGGGCAGAGAAAAGCAAAGACGCAGAGTGCGAACAGGGGCCACATGGAAGATAAAACAAAATATCAAAACTGCAGTGAAAATAGAATGTCAAAAATTTTATATTCTTTTTAATTTTATTTTAATCTTTTTTAGTTTAAAAATGTCAAGGGGTTGGGAGAAGAACCCGCTTTGGGGGTCAAATTGAAAAAGTCCCAAAGGACTTGCTTGGCCAATTGCCCTTTAATAAGAAGGGCAAAAATAACATTTTGCAAAACTATAAGGGAAAGGAAAAATTGCCCTAGTCCCGGGGACCCACTTGAACGAAAACGTTTTTTTTTTTACAAAAAGAAAAAGCAACAAAGCGGTCAACAGTTCTATCCCTTGTAATACAATATCACTGACTTATACAAATTTCTCATTTCATGGAATTAGCTTCACATACACCATCACAAAGCGGGGAAAGCGATAATGAACGCAAGCGGCAGTCGTCAATTTGTTCGGGGGCGACTCATTACTCCCCATATGGTGTCACGCAAAATACGCACAATAAAACCTATTGAAGGCAAAGGGTACAAGATAGGCGTAAGCGATTGCTACTCTAAACTACATGCATGTAATTATTTTTCAATTAAATGGTTTACACAGGAGTAGGTGGGGGAGGGTATAGCGGAAATTTTTTAAGTGAGTGGAAAAGGGGGGAGAGCGAGGGAAAAAAAGATACCGATCTGACTGCAGGGAAAAAACATAGTTTGGCTATATATTTTGGGAATAGAATATTAAAGGAAAGCCCGGGCTTTTAAAACCAGTTATTTGGTTGTATGTTTGATATTTGATATTAAAAAAATAAAGACAAATAAAAATGTTTAATCCAAACCAATTTTTTTTAAAAGGGTTTTTTTTGTTAAAAACATCGTCCCGTTAAAAACCGATTTGAAGCGCCCTCTCGCGGATGACGTCACACCATTATATCTGGGGTGAGGGCCCGGGGGCCACCATTTTTATCCCATGCATTGTATATTGCATTGTATATTGCATTGTTTAATACTATAATTCATAATTTCATATAAATTTTATGCAGTGCATTATATTTATAATATATATATATATTAAATTATTATATTTTATATATATATATATATATATATAATTTTATATATATATATATATACACATAAATAGAACACCACAAACACACAACACCACACACACACACACACACACACACCACAAAACATAATACATCCACATAATATATATATATAAAAATATATATAAAAAATAAAATATAATATATAATATATATGTATGTATGTATATATTATATATATATATATTATATATATATATATATATAATAATTATGTTACACACCCCAACACACCCACAAACCACCCACCAAACCCCAAAAATATATATTAATATATATATATATATATAATATTATATATTTAAAATATATAAATATATTATATTAATATATATATATATATATATATATAAAATATATTATATATATATTAATAACACACACAACAAACACACACCACACACCCAACAAATTATATATATATTAAAATATTATATAATTTTTTAATTTTAAAAATATTATTAATTTATATATTTTATTGCATTATTATATTATTTATATATATATAAATTTTATATATTAAAAAATATATAATTATTGATATACGGCCGTGGGGGCCGAAGGTTAGAGCGTCGGCCCAGACTGTCATGACGGCAATTGGTTCGAGGGGTTTGAGTCACCGGCCGGCGCGTTTTGCCTTGGGGAAGGAACTCCCTCGATTGCCTACCTAGCCACTGGGTGGCCCAAGCCGCCAAGTCTGCCGGGTAAATGAGATTGGGGACCCCGATAAAAAAACCGGGCGGGAAGGGGAATGGCAAACCACCGCTCTAAATTGCCAAAAAAATCGGGGGCCCCAAAGTCAAGGCCGCGGGGTCGAAAAGGTTAGAGCGTCGGCTCCGACTGTCACGCGGCAAAAATGAATTGGGGTTCGAGTCACCGACCGGCGTTGTTCCCTTAGGCAAGGAAAATTCACCTCGAAGCCTACCCACCCGGTGGCCAAGCCCCCCAAGTCAAAGCTGGTCCCAACCCGGATAAAAAAGAGAGAATGATTACCCAAAAAAAAAAAAAAAAAAAAAAAAAAAAAAAAAAGGTAAAACCCCGGGACTCTCCGTGGAAAAGGAAAATGGGGACCCCACCACTACTCACTCCAAGAGCATCCAACATGAAAACTAAATTAAATCAGCTGGACCCCGGCGGGCCCGACATAACCTACCCCTTTTGAAATATATATATTATATATTATATATATATATATATATATTATATATAATATATATATATATATATAATTTATAAATAATATATATAATTATAAATATATATAATTATTTAATATAATATATATTATATATTTATATATTATATATAATATATTTATTGTTTAAAAATTTGTGTGTGTGTGTTTTTGTTATGCATATAATTTTTATTATATATTTAAAAATTTTTTATATATAATTTAATATTAAAATGTATAGGGATGTATTTTGTTTATGTGTTTTTAGTTGTTATTGTGTATTATATAACTTTAAAAATATATATATATATTATATTTATATTATTTTATTATTATGTTTATAATTAAAATTATTATATAATTTAAAATTTTTATATATATATATTATATTATATATATGTATGATTTAAATTTTAATAATAAAAATAATAATATAATATAATAATCTTTAAAATAATAAAAATTATTATTATTAATGAATTATATATATATATAATAAATTTAAATCGGGATTTCTCAGACAAGATCATATTTCCCTTTCCCCTGTCAGCCCTGACCGTGACCGCTTTCTCTGGATTCAGTGTGTATTGTAAAAAATCAGCTGGGGCTGTATCATGGTTGACTCATCGGCTGTGGGGCGCTGTAGGCTTTTTTTGCGCAGACGTTTATGCCCCGTATTTAGAAAAAAAAAAGGCTATGTAATAAGAAAGCCACCGTATTGGGACCAATTTCATTAAATTTTTTTTTTATGATATCAGGGCCTAGATTTTTGCAAAGTAGTGCACCAAACCCGGTCTTTCCTTTAAAAAAATAAAAAAGAAACCGCTGTGGGGGTACACGAAAAAGGGAAAAAATATAAGGCCTTCAGAGAAAGCTGGAGCAGGCAGTCGAATCAGTTTTATTGGGACGCTGACGAATAAAAAAGACGTAAAAATTTCCGGAAAAATGCGATTTATTCCCCCCCCCCCTAATTTTTGCACCACCGGGGCGACCCCTCAGCATTATGCAAATTGGACTAAGCTCACATAGAGTCGTAAAAAAATGGGGGCCCGCCGGGCGCCGGATGGCAAAATGGGGGATAAGTGCAGTCTGTCCTCTATAAAAAACACTGACTTAATACTAATTACCTTTAAAACCCCTCGTTTGGGGTCGCACCAAAGGGCCATGTAAAAAAAGATGAAAAGACATTTGCGACTGGAATATTCATGAAAAAAGCGGAAAACGGGCCCAAATCGTAACGACTTTTTCATTTGAGAAACGGGTAATTGTTAGGGGGACCGGACCACTTTACAAGC
This sequence comes from Penaeus monodon, assembly GCF_015228065.2. Lineage (NCBI taxonomy): Eukaryota > Metazoa > Arthropoda > Malacostraca > Decapoda > Penaeidae > Penaeus > Penaeus monodon. The sequence continues at coordinate 29,645 of NW_023641023.1, read as the reverse complement.
TTGTTTTTACTTTGACAAAGAAAAACCCAAAATATGAAATCGTTTTTAGTGTATAAAGAAAAAATCTCTAACAAAAAAAATATTGACCGTATTTTTTTAATACGGGCGGGGATGGCAAAAAAGATCTGACCCAGTGAGGTCCGAGTCAGTTCATAATTGAAATTCTACCCAAATGCAAAAAAATAATAAAGCAAAAGTAATGCTGAAAAAAGCATTGTTACCAAAAAAAAAATAAACGAGTCCTAATAAATTTAAATAAAGGATTTGCCATGTTAAGTATTTTCATGAAAAACTTTACGAAAAAATAACAATATATATAAAAAGTAAATCTACTAATTAACTGTAAAAACGAAAAAAAAACCTATTTATAAACTGAATGCCGTTGATACTAAGTCATGAGGAAAAAATATTCGATAACGAAATAGAAAGAAACCTAGAATATGCTAAAAATATACCGTAATAATAACCAAAAACATCACCTTTCTATAACTTGGGAAATACATACTTAAAAATCACTGTATATAGTTTGCAATTTTGCAATCTTTAAATATATCTGGGATATTTTGTCGCTGAATTCGAAAGTTATTACGAAAAACTATAGGGAAAATTTAATTTCAATCAACAGTATAACATTTTTACCATAAATTTTGAAATTAAAAGTTTTATGAACAAACACATTTTAAAAAAAACACTGTTATTTGTTTTTATGTATATACGAAAAGGGAAAAATTTTAAATTTTCAGAATTAACGCAAAGAGACGAAACGGGGCAATGGACCTTTGGGAATTCACACGGGCAAAAAGGTCAAAAGACAGATCACATGCTTTAAAAATTTGGTCGTGAAAAGGGATGTGTGAGGTCAGATGGAATCACACCAAAATTTAAAATTCCTCTCTTTTCTATGACTTTTTCTCTAAATCCTCTCTCTTTCTCCCCTCCCCCCCCTTCTCTCACAAGCACTTCTCTTTCACACACTCGCACGTTTTCCTCGCTCTACCTTTTTTCCTCTCTTTTTCCCCCCCTCTCTCTCTCACTCCCCCCCCCTTCTCTTCTTTTTTCTTCTTTTTCTTCTCTCTCCAGTAACTTTCTCCCTCCCCCCCCTCTTTCTTTCTCTTCTCCTCTCGTCTCTCTTTCTCCCCCCCCCCCCCCGCTCTCTGTAAACATTCTTGCTCTGCCCCTCCCCTCTTCTCTCTCTCTCTTCTCTCCTCTCCCTCTCTCTCTCTCTCCCCTCCCTCTCTCTCTCTCTCTCTCTCCCCTTTCTTTCTCTCTCACCCTTTTTTTCTCCTCTGGCTCTCTCTTTTCTATTTTTTTTACAATTACAAAATTGTTGGGGTATTTTTTTACAGTTTAGTATCGGCGTAATGTATTTATATAGTACACTTTAACCATCTACGAAAAATGATGTATTAAATTGCTTTAGCCAATTTTCAAGTACAAGTATTTGGGATCTCTTAAACAATTTTTTGTTCGTGCCCCTCATGCACCCGCACACACACACACGCACGCCGCAGCACGCGCACACACACACAAACAACACAAAAAACCACACACACACAAAATGTATATTATATTTATATATATTTATATAATAATATATATTATTATTAAACATTATGAACTGATGGTGTTTAAAAAAAGGTACACAACTGGACAAACTTGGTCGGAAGGTAGTTACATCAAAAATGGGTCGACTAAACACTTCGCATAATCATCCGGTGTTTTAATTTGTTCAAAAGTACTACAATTACTTTGGTACAAGTTCGTCACCAACGGTAAAAATAATAAAACGTGGGGTGGGCATTTCCAAATATTTTTTAAAAGTCACTAAGACCCCCCGCGCATGGCATTAAAATTTAAATTTTGTACATAAACTTTTATAAAATAATTAATAAACAATAAAGGTGCAATGTAGCTGTTTCAAGAGCTTCTTCAAAGTTCACTAGCAGCTTTCGAAGGTTCTGCACTCTCTCATTATAATGGGTAAATATCTGAGCTAATTATTCCTTTATTCTTTTAATTAAAAACGAGCTATAAACCCTGCTCCTTTGGTTCGAGTTTGAAAGGAAGGACATTCACTCGGGGCAACGGCCGCCAGTTTTTAAAGATTTTTGAGAGAAGGCCCTTCCTAGCCCTTGCGAGTGAGTTCCTGACGTAAAACCGTATCAGGGGTTTTCATCCGTCGTAAAATTCATGAATTTCTTTTCCTGCCTTTTGCTCATAATAAGGGTTTCATTCCGTTACTCTGTCGTGGTAACGTCTCTCCCGGTTCCCAGGGGCTTAGTCGGTTTTTTTACTATGGCAAGGGGGCCATTGTAGTAGAAAAAGGAACAGGCGTTGCGCGAGCTCTTAAGTGGGAGAGGAAGTGGGTGGGACGGGGGTGGGGTCTTTAGATATTGTATTTGTATTTCTTTTAAAAACACTATACTACACTCTGAATAAGTAGGGATTAGGGGAGGAAGAGGAAGGAAAAAACAGTATTCCATTTCTCACTTGGCTACTCGCTACCTCACCCCCGCAGGCAACTTCCCATGGCTCGCATCTTTTTTTTTTCTCGGCCACGATTAGATTCTGGTGAATTGAAAAAGAGTATATATATTTAGATTTATTTAGAAGTACCATTTTATTTATTTAAATATAAAAACTTACACCACTTTTATGTTGAGAATTATATATCTTTATAAAGGGAGAAAAGGTAAAAGGTGATTTTAAAAAGGTTTTTACATCACGTGTTGTATTTTTAAAAAAGAACCATAAAGCAGCTATCACACTTTGCTTCTTTTTTTCTTTTTATCATTATCTTTTTACTCTTCTTTAACATTTCCCGCCCAAATTTTAAAAGTGATATCTGATGTTTGATATAGAAAAAATATATACTGTACACGGCGAATCAACTGGACATGGAAAAGAGCGAGAGATCCGTTGACGGCTTTGTAAGAAGAGATAGAATCTGAAACGATAAGATATTACAAAAAGCATGCTCGATCATCACACCGAAAAACCCCTTGAGGGGAAATTGTCGGGAAAAAACCAGGAAATATCCAGGTTGTATAATGAAAAGGGAAATTTTCCCCTTTGAAGTCTGATAATATAGATGCATAAGCAAAATGTATTTGTATGTATATATTATTTTATATATATATATATTAATATATATATATATAATATATATTTTATATAAGTTTTAAAATACTATAAAATAATATATATAAAATATTATATATATATATTATATATATATCCCTTAAAATACATATATATATGTTTTATATATATATATATAAAATTATATATTAATATTATTATATAATATATAACATTTAAAACATATACATTCTTCTTTTAAGGGTTTTTTCCAGTCTGAGCCCCCGTGGTCACAGAATGACACTTAATTTGTATTTTTTCATGTTGTGATCCTTGGAGTGAGTAGTGGTGGGGTTTCCCCATTTCCCTTTTCCCCACGGAGGAAACCGGGGGTCCCTTTTTAGGTAATTTTCCCTCTCTATTTATCCGGGCTTGGGCCCAAAACCCCTTTTGGACTTGGGCTGGCTTGGCCACCCAGTGGCTGGGCCCGGGGCAATCGAGGGAAGTTCCTTCCCCAAAGGGGAAAAACCCCCGACCGGGGACTGAACCCTCAAACTAAAGTTTTGCCGTCGTGACAGTTTTGAGTCCGCCGCTCAAAACCATTGGGACCCAAAGGGTTTTTTAATTTTAATATATATATTTTTATTTTTATATATACTTTATATTTATAAAAATATATAAATTATATATTATTATATATAATAATATATATATATTTTTATATATATATATAAAATTTGGGTGTGTTGTATGTGTGTGTGTGGGTGTGTGTTTGTAGCATTTTAATGCACCCATCTATTCTCTGTCAAATTTATCTACCCAAAACCACACAAAACACACACACACACAACACACCCCACACCCCCCACCCGATTAAACTATTCATATACATCCCGCACGCTCATGTGCATAGACACAGTTCATACACACAAAAACCAGCCGTTAAACCGAAAAAAATAAAAAGGGAAAAAAAAACAATATTTTTCTCTTTTTCATTTCCCCCCTAAGCATAAAATTTTTTATTGCTTGAAAAGAGAGAAAGGTGCGAAGGGGGAAAGCAAAATTACAAGTTATGAAAAAATGGAAAAAAATGGAACCGAAGCGGGAAAGTGCAATTTTAAACGGGCAGGGTAATACATAAGCTCACACACAAAAACCCATAAACCCTACAAAACATATTTTATATATTTTATATATATAATATATATATATATATATATTATATATACAATATATATATATTATATATATATATAGGGGATTTTAATATATATATTATATATATATATATAATATATAATAATATATATAATATATATAAAATATTACTATTTTTATGATATATATATATATATATATTTTTATATATATTTTTAAAATTACATACATATAAAAATTATATATAATATATTTTATATATAATAATATATATTATATATATTTTATTTTATATAAAATATATATGTTGTGTGGTGTGTGTGTGTGGGGTGTGTGTGTTTGTGTTTTGCGTGTTCTGTTGTGTGTGTGTGTGTGTGTGTGGTGTGTGGGGGTGTGTGTGTGTGTGTGTGTGTGTGTGGGGTGTGTAGGCATATATAAAGTTAGGAAACCCAAAAACACACAAAACACACACACCACACCACACCCCACCACCACACACACACACAACATACACACACACAAAACACCCCCACACACACACCCAAAACACACACACAAAACCACCCCCAAAACAGGATGTGTGTGCCCTATGTATGTGTGTGTTGTGTGTGTGGTGTACTACCCCACACCCCCAAAAAAACACCACACATATGTATATATATGGATAAAATATATATATAATATATATATATATTTATATAAAAATATTTATTATATTGTAAATATAAGTAAATCAATCAAAAAAGGGTATGCTCATGTTTGAGCATCCGGGCCCTTTCTCCACCACCTTCCCACAAAAACCGATCTTACGCTTTTTTTTTTCCCTTAAAACCATCAAACAGCCCGAAAATATTTTTGGGATATTGTCGCTCAGTCTTGTTTTTGGTTTCCCTCTTCCTTTTTCCCCTATCCCCCATCCCTACAAAATTTTTTTCTCAATACTTTACTTCTAATTTACATGACCAAAAAATTTTAAATTTTCCTTTTGTTAAAGATGTCCAAAATCGGTCTCTAAAATTTTTATTTTCTCAAAATTCTCTTTCGTCTTCTTCTCTGCCCAGTAAACGCAGTCCCTTTCTGAAAAACACCACATTTAAAAACTATTGACCCCTTTTTCTTGTCTATCTATTCAACCCCCAACACTAAAAACCATATAAATGAAATTGGGGAAAAAACTAATGATTTAAATAACCTCAGTTTTGTCCGTAAGGTAATGTTCGGTTTTTCCAATTTTATTGAGAGCAACTGTGGCGTTTTTGGAAAGGGAAATTTCTTTTTTTTAATCCCCGATGAATCATCATATTTTATTATTTAAAAACAGCTCCAAGAAAAGTGAACCTTTCACTTTTTCCAAAAATCATTCCTTTGTTTGGGAAAATTTTAAATCATTTTTCTTTCCCCGGTTTCTTTGAATCTTCATGATTTTATTTTTTTGGCTTTAAGAAATAAGCCAGCCTTTTCGTTTGCTTCTCTAATTTTATCTAGTATTTGGGTTGTATTTTCATTGATATCCCTGGCAATAAAAAATATATCAGGGCGAAACCTCAGATTTGAATTTTGTATCCCCCAAAACCCCACATTTTCCTTAAAAAATTCTCTAAAAGCACCTCTCAAAATTTGGTTTCAGAATATATTTTAAAAAGGGGTTTGGCGGAAAACAGAATGAAACCCTGTCGTACTCCTTGTTTGACTTCAAACCCCTTCTGTTAACCATAAGGGGTTCTTACAGCTGTTTGTTTTTTGGTCATAAAGGTTTTTAAATTAAATTGGATGAGGTTTTTTAAAAAATTCATATCGTACAGTTTTTCCCCAGGGATATCGTGATAAACAGTACCCAAAAGCTTTCACATAATCGATGAAACCCGGGAAAGGGGCCCTTTTTGTTTCTCTTTTTTTTCTCTATGATAAATTTTAAAATTTGAATCTGGTTTTTTGGTACCTTTTCCAGGGCGAAAAACCCCTTGTTCGTCTGCAATTTTTCCCCTCTTAAATTCAAAATTTATTCTTTCAGCAATAATTTCAACAAAATTTTGCTGTGGACTTTTTAAGGGGAAATTTTCCTTATTGTTTTCATTTGGGTGCGTCCCCCTTTTTTTGGTATGGGAGTTTAAAGAATGATTTTTTCCCATTTTTTTGGCCATTTTTTTTCATTCCATTTTTTGTACAGAGTTTGGAGAAGAAAATATTTAAACTTTCGCCAGCATTCTTAATTTGTTCCCGCTGTTATTTCATTAAACCGGGGGCTCTTTTTATTCTTTACTTCTTTTAAAGGCCCTTTTTTAACTTCGTCCAGCTGGGGCGGTTTCATCCTTTGCTGTCATTTAGGTAATTTAAAGTTGTTGTTAGATTTTATTCTTTTTGGGATAAGTTGGGGAAAAATATTGGAAATTTCCCTTATCTTTTATTCTTTCCATCACCTTAAAAACCCAAGTCCATCTTCATTTTTTATAGGTCCATTGTGGTTTTTAAATTTTTCCCCCTGTGGTTTCGTACTCCTTTTGGGAGAGTTCTTTAGTTGTCTTATTTATAGAAAAAGTTTTCAATTCTCTGGGAAGTTTTATTTAAATATTTTTCCCTTTTCCCTTTTTCGCAATAATCTTTGGGAATTTTTTTATTTTTTTTTTTTTGTAAATTCTTTTTTAACGGGTTATTTAACCTTTTTTTTTAGGCATCTTCGTTTCAATTTCACCTTGGGTTTTTAAAAATCCCCGGGGGGAATTTTTCTTTTCTTTTTGGCCCCCCCCCATAGTTTCTTAAGCGTGCCCCAGCAAGAGTTCCTTTTTTCCCTTTTTCCCACAACTCTTTGGGGGTTTTTTTCATCTTCACATTGATTAGTATTTCAAATTGTTTGACACTGCAATTTTGTAATTTTTCAAAAGTTTTTTTAGTCGAGCTTTGAGGTGGGTTTTTGGGGCTCCATCTTTTTTATCTTATTTTTAAAATCGATAGTTAGTAAGTTGGGGTTCACTGTTGAATTTGGCACCAGGTTTGTTTTCGAATTTTTTTTTGCCCAAATCTTCCTTTTTGGTTTAGCACAAAGTAGTCAAATTTTGGGTTTCGTGTTTTTTTTGTCTGGTGAAAAACCCGTGTACAAGTGTCTTGGGTGGTGTTGGGAAACCCGTATTGGGTATAACTAAATTATTTTTTACTACAGAAATTCCCAAAAAATCTTTTCCTCTTTTTTTATATCTCCCCCGGGCCCAAAATTTTCCCAGGGGTCATTTTTTGATTATTTTTTTTCCCACTTTGGCGTTTAGGGCTCCCCTGATTATTTTTACATCTTGTTAGGGGGCTGGGGGTCAAAGGGATCTTGGAGAGAGTTATAAAAAAAACCATTTTTAACACTTGCCAAAATTTTGGGTTTGGGGGGTAGCATTGTATGGGTTTCTAAATTAGAGGTTTTTGCTTGTATTCTGACTTTTTAAAAAGCGATCATTTTTTGGGCTGTACCCAATTAGGCATTTGGGAGTTTTTTTTGTGGGAAACATAGCAACTCCGTGGACTATAATTTTTTTTCTTTTTCCCGAAAAAAAAACTTTTTCTTTTTTTCTTTTTGTTTTGAAACTTCCATTTCTTTTCCCAATTTTTTCCCCACTGATTCCTAGTATTTGGGAAAGTTTTTATCTACCATTTCGTTTCAGAAGTAGGGAATTTACCCATCCTTTAAATTTTTTTTACGTTCCACGTTTCCGATTTTTTTGTGTTTTTTAATTGGACCTGGTTTTCCCTTTTTTTTTTGTCTTCCGATGCATATTTTAAAAAATTTTCAGCCTGGTTGCCCCCCTAACTAACGCCCCCTTTATAACCCAAAGCGGGCGGGGGATGTGGTATGAATTATCGTTTTTTCCGTATTTAATCATTGGGGTAGAGGGTTTTTTCAGGAGAAAATAAAAGTTGAAATGGAATCCCCCCGGTCCTTCTCAAATCGCAGTCCCCCAACTTTAAATTTGGAAGGGAAATATCCCCTGGCCCGCTTTTAAAACAGGTTAAAACCTTTTGATACGCCAGACCTATTATTTGGTGAAAACCCGTAATCAGTTTGAATGAAGGTGTTTTTTTAAACCCGTATCCCCCGCCCTTCTGCCGACAGTTTCACCCCAACCCCGGTATAAGGGGCTAAAAAGGGTGCATCCTTGTTTTAAGGGAACCCTAGGGGGCAAATTTAATTTTCCCTTTCCCAGGACATATTTTAAAAATATATAATGAAAATTAAAATATATATAAATTAGATAATTATAATATATATAATTATAAATATATTATATTTATCCATTATATTTCAATATATATTATATATATATATATATAATATAAAATATATATATATAATATATACATTATTTTATATATATATATTATATATATATATTATATATATAAAAATATATAAAGTATATATTTTATATATATATATATTATATTTTATTAAAAAAAAATAATAGATATATTAAAATACATATAAAACATGTGTGGTGTTTTTTGTGTGGGGTGTATTATTAATTTGTTTATATATTATTATTTTATCTATTTATTTAAAAATATATAAAGTATGTGTGTGTGTGTGTGGTGTGTGTTGTGTGTGTGTGTGTGTGTGTTGTGTTTTGTCCTTTTTGTGTGTATAAAAAAAAAAAGAAAAAAAAAGAATAAAAAAAAGGGAATTTTTATTATAAAAATTAAAATTATATTATATATAAAATTTTTTATAATTTTTATATTTTTTTGTTTATTCTTATATTTAAATTTTTAAAAATTAAGGTCTGGGTGGTTTTTGTGTGGGTTTTTAATATATATACAATTTTTTCTATCTTATATATATATCTATTTTTTTAAGATTTTTTATATTTTTTATTTAAATTTTTATATTTTAAAATTTTGTGTTGTGTTCTTTTGTGTGGTTTTTGTTTTGTGTGTGGGTGTGTGGTGTGTTTTTGTGTGTGTCGTAATATACTATATTATAATATATAAAATATATATATAATATTTAAAATATATATAGTATTTGTGTACGTCTACATTTTGTTCTCTACCCGCCCTATATGGTTTCCCCCATACACACCTCGCCCCGAAAAGCAAGTAATCTAAATTTCACATGCACATTTTTTGTGTGCGCCCGACCCCTGAAAAGCAGATGGTGCACAAAAACACTGCATAAGTTATAACGAGTTTCATTTTTTACCCAAAGTGTAATGAACCACATCACCCGTTGCGCGCGTGAATATTGAAATCTGGAGGGTTAACAGAAAAAAAATACGAAAGAAAGACTTAACTTTGGATTTTCTCAACGGCAGAAAAGGCCAGGACACGTTAATTTTTTCTTTAATTCTTTTCTTCGTCATTAACTCCTTGTTGCCTCCTTCATCTCTTGAGAGGAATCAGCAGTCTATCTGCTTCGATATGTAAAAGTCTTTAGGCCTCTCTCTCTCTCTCTCTTTCTCTCTCACACACACACACTCACACACACAAACACACACCCATATATCCATTATATGTTGACTGCTGAACAAAGGCTCGCAGAACTTCTTGGCACTGCAACTAATCTCTGCCATTTGTTACCTATCAACCTCCCAGATCACCCCTCCCCTCAATCTGGTCCTTTCCTACGTGTTTTACTGTCTATTGGGGACCATTCAGTTAACCTCAACCTCCGTCAGTTATTGTCTCTTCTTTTCAGAATGTCTAAACCATCTCCATTGTTACTCTTTTATCATTTATATTTCTGTCGTCATTGTATGTTTCTTTTTCTCTTATCCCTCGGGGTTATTCCAGTATCAATCACTTAACAGCTCTTTGTGTCTTTTTAACTTACTACTTTGTTGCCCTTCTCTCTCTCTCTCCCCTCTCTCTCTCTCTCTCTATGTATATATATATATATATATATATATATGTATATTTATATTAATATATATATATATAAATATATATAAAATATATATGTATGTATATATATATATATATATATATATATATATATATAATATATATATATATATGATATATATATATATAATATATATATATATATATATATATATATTATATATATATATATATATAACACATATATATGTATATATATATATATATATACCCATACATATACATACTACACACATGTACACACACACAGACCACAAAACATACACACACACACACACACACACACACACACACAAAACTCGAAAAGAATGAAATAAAATTCAAGACAAAGGCAAAGCAAGGGGCCAGTTTTGATATCTAACTGGATGCGAGGGAATGTGCCGAAAATTAATACTCTGTTATTTTTTATTTTCCCCAAATTTCAGTGAGAAAAGGAAAAATCCCAAAAAGTTGGGAAAAAATTTCCCAAAGTTACCCCTTTATACAAAAAACGGCGACAAACAAAACCTCTCAATTATACACCATTTTCATTAATTAGTGTGGACGCAGCTGAAAGGGGGGATTATTAAGGGGGGATGAAGTACTTGAAAACACAATTATTCAAAAAAAAATTTTGGGTTTTTAGGAAAGGAAGGTCTGCGTAACAAATTCCTATGTTTTTTGATAGAGTATCTGAAATGCTGGAAAGGCTGGGGGGATTGTGTATATTTAAATTTAAGAAGGCATTGATAAGGGATCCATAAAAGATATTATGGAAATTAGAACGCCTAGTGGAGTGAAAACAAACCCCCCTCGAATGGAAAAGATCTTCATGAAAGACAGATGAGAAAACCCTAATTTTCGGAAGCACTTACATGGCAGTGAGTAACTAGCGGAGTAAATCAAAAATGTCTTGGCGCCGATTTGTTTACTATTTTCATAAATGATTTAGAGTCAAACTAAGCCCAGGTATTTTATCAATATGTTTGCGGACGAAGCGATAAGAAAAAACGGGAAAAAGACACATCGAAAAGTATTCTTTTGGGGTTGTATAGGGAAAAAGGGAAACTAACACCAATACATCCAGTATCAGGATCGGAGAAAGTAAAATCGTCCTTAAAACCCAAATAAGGTAGGAGAAGTAATTTTAAAACCAAGCAGATAAAAAAAAAGATCTTGGAATAAAAATAATCAAAACCCTAAACCCAAATGATAAATTTTAAAGAAAAGGGTTCTAAAAGCTAAAGTGATTGCAAGATAAGCATTCGTGTTGTGGGGGAAAGACTGTTAAAGAAGGTCATTAAGCCATCTAAAACCTATCTTCAGCATGATGCAGGGGTATGGATCCACACTTAAAAATATATATCACCCATCTATTTCTCTGTCTTTTTACTATCAACACACACACCCCAAACACACACACACACCACACCAATATATAATATTAATATATATATATATAATAATATATATTATAATTTTATATATATTATATATATATATATATATTATATAAAATTATATAATATATATATATTATAAAATTAATATATAATATATATATATAATATCTTAATATATAATATATATAATATATAATATATATATATATATATATATATATATATTATATATTATATTTTATTGTTATATATATATATTATATATATATATATATATTATTAAAATTATATATATATATATATATTTGTGGTGTGTGTGTGTGTGTGTGTTTTTGTGTTGTTATAGATAAATAGACGAGAAATAGATGGGGCATATATATATTTTAAGTGTGGATCCATACCACGCACATTAAAGACTGGGTTTTTATGAGGCTGTAATGCCCTTTCTTTAACATGTCTTCCTCCACATCACAAGTTTTATCTTGGAAATCCCTTTACATTTATAACCTTGTCATTAATATGATCTTTTGGGGTTTGGGGTTCTTGATTATTATTTATTCCAAACTTTTTTTTTAATCGCTTGTTTAATATTACCCCCTCCCTTATATTGGTGTAATGGACGTTTTTTTTACTTTCTCCGCCGCTACATGGCATGTTTTTGGTGTTAGATTCCTTTTCCTATACAACCCCAAAATAAAATAGTTCTCATGTCGTCTATTACCCTTTTTTTTGCTATTCGCTTCGTCCGCAAACATATTCAGAAACTCCTGGGCTTTGTTTGACTCTAAATCATTTATAAAAATAGAAAACAAAATCGGCCCCAAGACATTTTGAGTACTCCGCTATTTTCCACTGCCAGTAGAGTGCTTCCCGATAATTAGGGTTTTTCTCATCTGTTTTTCATAAGAGTCTTTATAAATTTCGAGGGGTTTTGCCTTTCCTCCCCTAGGCGTTCAAATTTTCCATAATGTCTTTTATAAAACCCTTTATAAAATGCCTTTTTAAAAGTCTAAGTATACACAATCCCCCAGCCGTCCCCATTTAGATACTCTATCATAGAAAAAATAGGAGTTTGTTCCATGACCCCCTTTCCTAAAACCAAATTGTTTATTTGATATCATATTGTTTTCTTTAAGTACTTTATCCCCTTAATAATCCCCTTTTTCGCTTTTGGTACCCCACTAAATTAAAGAAACTGGGGTATAATTTAGGGGTTTTTTTTTGTCGCCGTTCTTTTATAAGTGTAACATTGGCAAGTTCCAAACTTTTGGATTTTTTTCCCTTTTCTCACTGAATTTTGGGTATAAAAAAAAAAAGTATATAAATTTTTCGCAATTCCCCCGCTCCAGTTAGATATCAAATCTGGCCCCCCGCTTTGCCTTGTCTTGAATTTTATTCATTCTTTTCGAGGTGTGTGGTGTGTGTGTGTGTGTGGTGTGTGTGTATGTGTGTGGTGTGGTGTTACATGTGGTATGTATGTAATTGATGGTTTTATATATATTAATATATATATATATAATATATAATATATTATTAAATATAATATTGCATATATTTTTGTATGTATTATTTATAATACAAATAATTTTTAATATATATAAATTATATATTTTAAAATATATTTATTATATAATATATATTAATTATAAAATAAAAATATATTATAAAAATTATATATTATATATAATTTTTAAAATTTTTTTTACATACATATATATATATTTATATATATTTTATTTCCCCTATATAATATATATTTATATATTATATATATATATATTATATATTATATATTATATATATTATTACATGAGAGAGAAGAGAGGGGGAAGAGAGAGAAGAGGGAAACAAAGTATAAGTTAAAAAAGACAAAAAAGAGTTTTAATGATTGATCGGAAAAAACCCCCGGGGGTGGGGAAATAGAAACATACATGACGACAGAAATATAAATGATAAAAAGTAAAAATGGAGATGGTTTAGACATTCTGAAAAGAAAAGACAATAACTGACGGGGGTTGAGGTTAATGAATGGTCCCCAATAACGTAAAACACGTAGGAAAGGGCCGATTTAGGGGGGGGGGTGATCTGGGGGGGTTTGATAGGTAAAAAAGGCAGAGATTAGTGCAGTGCCAAGAAGTTACGCGAGGCCCTTTGTTCGATAACATATAAGGATTATGGGTGTGTGTTTGTGTGTGTGGTGTGTGTGTGTGGGGAAGAAAGAGAGAGAGAGAGGGGCCTAAAAACTTTTACTATCGAAACGATAGACTCTGTTTTCCCCTCAAGAGATGAAAGGAGGCAACAAGGATTAAGACAAGAAAAGAAATTAAAAAAAAAAATTAAAGTGTCCCGGCCTTTCGCCGTTTAGAAAACCAAAATTAATCTTTTTTTGTATTTTTTTTTTTTGTTAAACCCCCCAATTTCAAAAATTCACGGGGCGCAACGGGGGATGTGGGTTTATTCACTTTGGGTAAAAAATGAAACTCGTTATAACTTATCAGTTTTTTGTGCACCCATTGCTTTCGGGGTGGGCGCAACCAAAAATGTGCATGTGCAAATTTGATTACTTGCTTCGTGCGAGGGTGTTGTTGAACATATTGGCTGTAGAAAACAATATTGGGCTACACTAATACATATATTATATATATAAATAATATATATAATAATATAATATAAATATACGACACACACCCCCACACCCCACACACACACACCCCACCCCCAACCCTGTTGAGAATTATATATCTCGTTATAAAGGGAGAAAAGGTAAAAGGTGATGTAAAAAAGGTTTCATCACGTGTTGTATTTTAAAAAAAGAACCATGAGCAGCTATCACACTTTGCTTCTTTTTTTTTCTTTTTATCATATATCTTTTTTACTCGTCTTTAACATTTCTGCCCATATTTTAAACGTGATATCTGATGTTTGATATAGAAAAAATATATAACTGTACACGGCCGAATCAACTGGACATGGAAAAAAGAGCGAGAGATCCGTGTTGACGGCTTTGTAAGAAGAGAATAGAATCTGAGACGATAAGATATTACAAAAAGCATGCTCGATCATCACAACGCACGCAACGTTGATTGATGCTCTGGAGAAATAAACCATTATATCCAGGTATGTATAACTGCAAAGGATTTTTTCTCC
>NW_023641023.1:10000-12500 GCF_015228065.2 Penaeus monodon | reverse complement strand
TGTAACCTTGTTCTCATTGTTTCATTGCGGTTATCTTTGAATCTTCATGATCTGAGTTTTCTTGGCATTAAGAAATAAGCCAGCCTTTTTCAGGGGGGGGGGGGGATTTGCTTCTCACTAACTTTATCTAGTAGTTGTTGTAGTTCAGTGATACTTGCTGGCAATCAAAACTATATCATCGGCGTACCTCCGATTTGAGATTTTGTATCCTCCAACATCCACAGTTAGTCAAAATTCTCTAGAGCACATCTTCATAATTGTTTCAGAATATATATTAAAGAGGTGCGGAGACAGAATGCAACCCTGTCGTACTCCTTGTTTGGACTTCGGAACACATTTCTGTTAACCCATTAAGTGGTTTCTTACAGCTGCTTGTTGTTGTCATACAAGCTTTTAATTAATGGATATTTTTTGAAACTTCATATCGTACTGTTTATTCAGAGGATAATCGTATCACAGTATCAAAAGCTTTCACATAATCGATGAAACACAGGTATAGGCTTTTTGATGTTCTCTGTTTTTCTCTATTATCAATTTAAGATTTAGAATCTGGTTGTTTTTCCCCCTGGTACCTTTTCAGGCGGAAAACTGCTTTTCGTCTGCAATTTCCTCTCTTAACTTCAACTTCATTCCTTTCAGCAATAATTTTCAACAAAATTTGCTGCTGTGACTTATTAAGGCTAATTGTCCTAGTATTGTTGCATTGGAGTGGCGTCCACCTTTTTTAGGTATGGAGTAAAGACTGATTTTAAACCGCAGTCTTCTGGCCATTTTCTTTTCATTCATATTTTTTGGTACAGAGTTTTGTGAAGAAGTATTCAACACTTCGCCGCATTCTTAATAGTTTCTGCTGTTATTTCATCTATTCCGGGGCTCTTGTTATTCTTTACTTCTTTTATGCTTTTATAACTTCGTCCAGCAGTGGGGCGTGGTTCATCCTCGCTTGTCATTTGAGTCTAATTATGTTGTTGTTAGATTTTATCTTTTTGTATAGTTGGAACATATTGATTCCATCTATCTTTGGACTTCTTTTTTCCATCACATAAACCAAGTCCATCTTTCAGTTTTATAGTGTCCTTGTAGGTTTTAATTTTCGTGTGATGTTTCGTACTCCTTTGGGGTAGAGTTTTCTTTAGTTTGTCTTATTGCTTAGAACAGTTTTCAATTCTCTGCAATGTTTCAGTTAAATATTTTTTTCCTTATCTTGTCGCAATAATCTTTGAATTTTTGTATTTTTGTTTTTTGTAAATTACTTTTTCAACGATTCTTTGATCCTTTTTATTTAGGCATCTTCTTGTTTCATTTTCCACTAGTGTTTTTTCAGATATCCAGGGGAATTTGTCTTTTTCTTTTTGGCGATAGTTTCTTAAGCAGTGCTCAGCAAGAGTTCTTTTCATTCTTCCCAAACTCATTTGGTGTTTTAATCATCTTCCATTGATTGAGTATTTCAAATTTGGTTTGACAACTGCAATTCTGTAATTGTTACTCAAGAGTTTTGTAGTCGAGCTTTAGAGGTGGTGTTGGGACGCTCCATCTTTTTGTGAGTCTTATTTTAAAGTCGATAGTTTTATTTAAAAAGTTGGTGGGTGCACTGTTTTGGCAAGTCGGCACAGTCTTGTTTTTCGAATTTTTTATTGCAACTCTTCTCCATTTTTTGGTTCAGCACATGTAGTCAATTTGGTTGCGTTGTTTCTTTTTGTCCTGGTGAAACCACGTGTACAAGTGTCTTGGGTGGTGTTGGAACAATGTATTGGCTATACTAAATTAATTTGTACTACCGAATTCAATAAATCTTTACCTTCTTTCCATTTTATCTCCAAGGCCGAATTTTCCACAGGTGTCATTTTTTAGATATTTGTGTCCTCTTTGTTTGGCGTTGGGTCTCCCATGATTTATTTTTCACATCTCTGTTAGGGACTGTGTCTAAATTTCTTGAGAGAGTTTATAAAAAATTCCAGTTCTTCATCACTTGCAATTTGGTTGGGTGCGTAGCATTGTATGATACTAATATTTATGAAGGTTTTGCTTGTATACTGACTTTAAATGCGATCATTTATTGGGCTGTACCCAATTAGTGCATTTGCAGTTTTTTTCGTGAGATCATAGCACTCCGTGACTATACTTTCCTTTCTTCTTTCCAGAAAAAAGACACTGTCTTGGTTTTCTTTTGTTTTTGAAACTTCCATTACTTTTCCAATTGGTCTCGACTGATTCCTAGTATTTGAAAATGTTTTGTATCTATCCCTTTCGTTACAGACAGTATGTAATGTACCATCTCTTTCATTTTTCCTTACGTTTTCCACGTTCCGATTTTAATGTGTTTTCTTAAATTGGACCTGTGTTCGTTTATCTTCTTTTGTCTTCCAGATCACACCCGCAATATTTAACATTGTCAGCTGGTGTGCCCACTAACTAACGCGCCCCTTGATAACCCACGCACGCGATGTGGTATGAATTTATCGTTTCTGTAATTTAATCAATTGGTGTAGAGGTTTGTCAG
>NW_023641023.1:0-2500 GCF_015228065.2 Penaeus monodon | reverse complement strand
AATACAAGCAAAACCTCATAATATTAGTATCTACAATGCTACGCACCAACCAATATTGCAAGTGTGAAGAAATTGGAATTTTTTTTATAACTCTCTCCCAAGATACTTTTAGACACAGTCCCTACAGAGATGTGAAAGATAATCATGGGAGACCTCAACGCCAAAGTATGGAAAAAATAATCTAAAAATGACACCTGTGGAAAATTCGGCCTTGGAGATATCAATGAAAGAGGTCAGAGTTTATTGAATTCTGTAGTACAATAATTTTAGTTATAGCCAATACCTTGTTTTCCAACCCACCTACCCAAGACACTTGTACACGTGGTTTTCACCAGACAAAGAACACGCACCAATTGACTACATTGTGCTGAACCAAAATGGAAGAGTTGCATAAAAAATTCGAAAACACAAGACCTGGTGCCGGACTGAAACAGTGCATCCACAACGTCTATACTATCTGTGACCTTTAATACATAAACTCTCACAAAAGATCGGATCTCGTCCCTCACTCCACCTCTTCTACAGTCTCTCCTGACTATACCAAAACTCTCTTCATAACAATTACATTCTTGGTCCAGTTCTCTCCCAAATTTGAATAATACTCATCAATTCGTGAAGATGATACCAACTCCAATGAGTCTCTCTGGGTGACGAAAGGTCAAAGAACTCTTGTCCTCGCAACTGTGTCTCTCAGAAACTCATCGAAAAAAGAATACTAACATTCCCCCTGGATATCTGAATCAAACGCTAAGTGATCATTGTGTGACAACAGTAATGCTGCCTATCATAAAAGGTACTCCAATATCTTCGCATTGAAAAGTATCATACATTTATAATAAAAAATATACAAATTCACAATAAAGGATAAATCAAAAAAGTTCTGTAATTTATATGATCGACAATACTGGAGTACTAACATATCATTACAATCATGAAAAAGGGCAAAAGGAATTCTGAAAAATACATGAGTACATATTCATGAGATAAACAATACTAAAAAAATACATACAATCAGTTGAGTTAACAGTATATAACATAAAAACACGAAATTGAAGACACAAAAAGGGGACAATATACAATAAATCATGAAGATGGACTTGTTTTTATGTGATGGAAAAGAAGTAAATTCTGATATGTGGAATCAAATATTGTTTCCCAATTATACAAAAAGAATATAACTCTAACAACAACATTAATTAGACTCAATGACAGCGAGGATGAACCACCGCCACTGCTGGACGAAGTTATAAAAGCCATAAAAGAAGTAAAAAATAACAAGAGCCCCGGAATAGATGAAATACCAGCAGAACTAATTAAGAATGCTGGCGAAAGTGTTGAATACTTCTTCTACAACTCTGTACAAAAATATGGAATGAAAGAAAATGGCCAGAAGACTGGGTAAAATCAGTCTTTATCCCATACCTAAAAAAGGTGACGCACTCCAATGCAACATAATAGGACAATTGCTTAATAAAGTCACAGCAGCAAAATTTTGTTGAAAATTATTGCTGAAAGAATGAAGTTGAAGTTAAGAGAGGAAATTGCAGACGAACAAGCAGGTTTTTCGCCCTGGAAAAGGTACCAGAAACCAGATTCTAAATTTAAAATTGATCATAGAGAAAAACAGAGAACATCAAAAAAGACCTATACCTGTGTTTTCATCGATTATGTGAAAGCTTTTGATACTGTTGATCACGATATCCTCTGGAATAACATGTAACGATATGAAGTTTCCAAAACACATCATCCAACTAATAAAAGCCTGTATGACCAACAACAAGCACCTGTAAGAACCACTTATGGTAACAGAATGGTTCGAAGTCAAACAAGGAGTACGACAGGGTTGCATTCTGTCTCCGCACCTCTTTAAATATATTCTGAAACAATTATGAGAGGTGCTCTAGAGAATTTTGAAGGAACTGTGGATGTTGGAGATACAAAATATCAAATCTGAGGTACGCCGATGATATAGTTTTGATTGCCAGCAGTATCACTGAACTACAACAACTACTAGATAAAGTTAGAGAAGCAAGCGAAAAGGCTGGCTTTTTCTTAATGCCAAGAAAACTAAGATCATGAAGATTCAAAGATAACCGGCAATGAACAATGATGAACATGTTACAATCAATGGAATGATTGTGTGGAAAATGTGAAAGAGTTCACTTATCTTGAGCTGTTTTAACTAATACATATGATGATTCACCGGAGATAAAAGAAGAATTACCATTGCCAAAAACGCCACAATTGCTCTCAATAACATCTGGAAAGACCGAAGCATTACCTTACGGACAAAGCTGAGGTTATTGAACTCATTAGTTTTCCCAATTGCATCATATGGTTCTGAGTGTTGGGTGTGGAAGTAGATAGACAAGCAAAGATCAATAGTTTTGAAATGTGGTGTTACAGACGAGTACTGCGTATTACTGGACAGAGAAGAAGACGAATGATGAAGTGCTGAGAAAAATAAATGTAAGACGCTTTGATCTGAAAAAAATTAAAT
>NW_023641021.1:0-10829 GCF_015228065.2 Penaeus monodon | reverse complement strand
GTGTGTGTGTGTGGTGTGTGTGTGTGGTGTGTCTGTGTGTGTGTGTGGTGTGTGTGTGTGTGGTGTGTGTGTGGGGTGTGTTGGTGGGGGGGGGGACACGTGCGTGGTGTTATCTATGTATTTATTCATGAAACTTATTACTATTCTTGGGCAATCTACACCTTCAGCTACCACACATGCATTGTAAAACTACAATATAAAGATGCAACTACTTCTACTGTTTTAGTCTAGTGTGACAGAGTCTATGCGTCAAGATTCCATATCCCCTCCAGTACCAAATTTTCGTTATTTGAAACTACACACTGCTTTTTATATAAAATATTGTAGTCAGAATCCTTTCATATAATATTCTTTTCATTCTTGTTTCTGTAAAGCAGATATAGTCTCAAAGGATTTTTAGCCATATGTTTATAATTATATAAAAAATGATCATACTGTATACCAATAAAAGACATGAATTATTTGCTATACTTACTTGGATAAAAACTATATATAGCCTCAATTTGATCATTCTTTTTTCACTTTTTTTACTTACTTCTACTTAACTTAAAAAATTCATGGCTACTATGTAATTATAAGCTTACTTGGAATCTTTGTTGATGCTTTCATAATCTGGACTGAGATCAGGAGAAGTGACTGGCGAATCTTTCTTCTGGAAGGGGCTGGTGGGTGCAAAGTAATTCCTGAAGGGATTGGTCTCAGAGAACACGGGAGGAACGGGTTTGGTGCTGTAGTTATAGCCACCACCGCCACCCTCACCTCCACCTCCTTGCATGAATGGATTTGTGCTAGCACCTCCACCACCTGAAGCATGAACTTGCTCATAAGTTCTTTTGCAAATACAAAGGCAAGTCTTCTCAGTGTTCATTAAATTGTGAACTTCATTGTGAGAAGTAACATTTCCAATGACTATGGCTTTTGAGTGATTGTATGTGTGTATGTGTATGTGTGTGTGTGGGTCTACCTTAAGTACCTATGTGCATGGCTGTGCATTTATATATGAATGCGTTGATGTATAAATGATTACAAGTGTGTGAGATAAGGCACAGTTAAACTTATGCACACACATTAGTCAGCAGAATCAATTTGCTGAATCTTTTTACAGGCTATTCCATTTTGTATCAGAGCTATTACTGCCAGTTAAGCTGCAAGTCTCTGACCTGGTATGTCAAGCATTCCATTGGTAGCATTGTAAGTCCCATAACCAGCATCTGGTGCTCCTTCATTCAACTTTGTGAACTTAATGCCCTTGGCATCGGATTGGCTGGTACACCATGGGGAGCAAGGGCTGTCCTTCTTCTGCCATCTGCCTTGGGTCTTCCTCTGGAGGTAGATCGGGCTGGAAGCCTATGTCCTTGCGGTAGAAGTTGATGAAGATGAAAAGTCCCAAGACAATCAAGGACACCACACCATATGAACGGAACACAACAGCAGTGCCTGTAATGATTGAAATTATTAAAGTCATGAGTAAAAGCATGTTTCTGTCCATAAACCAAAATATCTGAATTATATTTCATAATGATAAATTAGTTTAACATTACTGACAAGACAATAAACTTTAATGTCCTTAATTTATATGCAACCTTAAACTTAAAATCATATGCAGTCTTTTTTGTAAAACAAGTATATAAAGTAAATCTATGAGAAAACTTGTTTCATAGTACACTAACCAAAGTAACTGACAAATATTCCTCCAATGATAGCTCCACATCCTCTGCCAAGCCATGATGGATGCCCTGGAGTACTCCTTGTGAAGAAGCTCGGAGATGAGGTGGTGTGTTGTGTGCAATATAGGAGCAGCAAGCAGCCCACACAGCAGCAGAGTAATACCTGAAAAATTGTGGCATATATTTGAGAGACTGTAAATTAATACAAGATGTGGAGTTATGTGTACCTTTCCAGTAACAAATATACTGACAGATATTACTATGGATTATTTTTCCCCTAGAGTCTAGTTCTCAAAGTAGTAAGATAGTAAATCATCAATTTAGGAAAATATGCTTGAAAAAAATGAAAAAAAAAAAAATTAAACCAAGTGTAGAACAGATAACAGAATTATAATTACTAGCGGTTTACATACGCACCTTTAATAAATTCGAATGGTAGACCCACCATGGGTTCTTGATCAAGAAAAAGTACAAGAAGCGAACCACATTTCTGTTAAGCCAATACACAACACCTGAAAATAATATAGAAGTGCTTTTTATTTTGATAACTAAAAGGTAACTGTCTGAACAACTCACGTTTTTGTGTATAGATTTTTTTTTTTTGGTTTTTTGTAACGTGAGATTAAAGAAAAATGAAAACCCTACCCTTTTCAGCCCAATCTGTGAGATGAGTCGGAAGCTGAAGAGTACGCAAAAATTCTGATATGTGGTTGATGATGCTAGCAATACCCCAAAAACGTTGGGGTTTCCCCCATAGTCCTAAGAAAGAGAATGTATTTAAGCATTATTTTCAGGTACTTATATCTCAGAAACTTGGGAATAGTTTCGATGGAGTCTTTATAAGAGTTTAGTGCACACTTATTGTTAAAGATAATATGCACAAATGTGATTTTCACTTATTATCCTAATTATGATAAAATAAGATATAAGATAAAAAATATATATAATATATATATATATGAAAATATATATATAATATAATAAACACACAAACCCCATATAAAACATGCACATAATACAAATAACATATTACATATGCTATAAAAATAAATAATAAAGAATAACAATCATATACGATACATATATAATATAATATAGATAATATAATGATAGAGATAGATAATAATATAAGATATAGAATAATATAGATATATAATAGATAAGATAAGATATAAGAGATAATTGATACATACAAATACACAAAATATACACAACATATATAAATACATATATAAAATATAAATAACATACATACACACACACACACACACACCACACACACACACAACACACACCACACACACACACACACACACACACCAACACACAAAACACACACCACTAACAAAAAGATAATTTTAAAATTATATTAATAGAATATAAATGTAGTTTTTATTAATTATATTTAATGTATTACCCTTTTTGACATTTCTATCTTTTATTCTATCCTTTTTTAATTTTCTATTTTATCTATTATTTTATTATTTATCAAAATTAAAAACTATTTTAGAATCTAATTTTTAGTTAAAAAAATATATTATATATTATATTATAAAAAAAAATATAAAAAAAGAATAATAAAAAAAAAAAAAAAAATTTAAAAATAAAAAAAAATTTTTTTTTGGGGGTTTTTTTGGGTTTTTTTTTTTTGGGGGGGGGGTTTTAAAAGGGGGAAGGAAAGGGGGAAAAATAGAAAAAATAAATAAAAATAAAAAAATTAAAAAAATAAAAAAAAAAAACCCAAACAAAAAAAAAAAAAAAAAAAAAAAAAAAAAAAAAAAAAAAAAAAAAAAATTATAAAATTTATTTTAATTTTAAGTTAAAAAATTTTTATATAATTATTAAAAAACTACTATCTTCATTTTTCAAATTTATTAATTATTATTATTATTTTTATTATTATTTCTTTTTTCTCTATAATTTATTAATTTTTAATATTTTATATATATATATATATATATATATATATATATATATATATATATATAGTATATATATACATATATGTATATTATTATAGTATATATATATAGATATATAATATATATATACATACATATATGTATATATAATATATATATATCATATTATATATATATATATATAGATAGATAGATAGATAGATAGATAGATAGATAGATAGATAGATAGATAGATAGATAGACAGATAGATAGACAGATAGATATAGATAATATGTATATATATAATATACATACATATATATATATATATATATATATATATAATATATATTATATATATATATATATATAGTGTGTGTGTGTGTGTGTGTGTGTGTGTGTGTGTGTGTGTGTGTGTGTGTGTGTGTGTGTGTGTGTGTGTGTGTGTGTGTGTGTGTGTGTGTGTGTGTATGTATGTATATTTATATTTATATATATGTATATTATATATGTATGTGTATATATTTGTGTATATGGTATGTATAAATATATATATATATATATATATATATATATATATATCATATATATATGTATATGTATATATAAGCCATATGTATATATGTATATATATGTATATATGTGCATGTTTATATGTGTGTGTGTGTGTAATATATATATATATTATATATATATATAGTAATATATATAATATATATATATATATATATTATATATATATATATAATTAGGATAATAAAGTGATAATCACATTTGTGCATATATATATTTAACAAATAAGTGATGCACTAAACTATTATAAAGACTCCATAGAAACTATTCACAAGTTCTGAGATATAAAGATACTGAAAATAATGCTTAAAATACATTCTCTTTCTTAGACTATGGTGGAACCCCAACTGTCTTTGGTATTGCTAGCATCATCAACACATATCAGAAATTTTTGCGTACTTCTTCAGCTTCCGACTCATCTCACAGATGGGCATGTAAAGGTATGGTCATTTTCTTTAATCTCACGTTACAAAAACAAAAAGAAAAAATCTATACACAAAAAACTGGTGAGTTGTTTCAGACAGTATACCTTTTAGTTATGCAAAATAAAAAGCACTTCTATATTATTTTTCAGGTGTTGTGTATGGCTTAACAGGCAATGTGGTTCGCTTCTTGTACATTTCTTGGATCAAGAACCCATGGGGGTCTTACCATTCGAATTATTCAAGGTGCGTATGTCAACGCTAGTAAATTAGTAATTCTGTTATCTGTTCTACACTTGGTTTAATTTTTTTTTTTTTCATATTTTTTCAAGCATATTTCCTAAATTGATGGATTTACTATCTTTATCTACTTTGAGAAGCTAGACTCTAGAGGATATATAAATCCATAGTAATATCTGTCAGTATATTTGTTACTGGAAAGGTACACATAACTCCACATCTTGTATTAATTTACAGTCTCTCAAATATATGCCACAATTTTTCAGGTATTACTCATGCTGCTGTGTGGGTGCTTGCTGCTCCTATATTGCACACAACACACCACCTCATCTCCGAGCTTCTTCACAAGGAGTACTCCAGGGCATCCATCATGGCTTTGGCAGAGGATGTGGAGCTATCATTGGAGGAATATTTGTCAGTTACTTTGGTTAGTGTACTATGAAAACAAGTTTTCTCATAGATTTACTTTATATACTGTTTTACAAAAAAGATTGCATATGATTTTAAGTTTAAGGTGCATATAAATTATAAGGACATTAAAGTTTATTGTCTTGTCAGTAAATGTTAAACTAATTTATCAGTATGAAAATATAATTCAGATACTTGGTTTATGGACAGAAACATGCTTTTACTCATGACTTTAATAATTCAATCATTACAGGCACTGCTGTTGTGTTCCGTTCATATGGTGTGGTGTCCTTGATTGTCTTGGGACTTTTCATCTTCATCAACTTCTACCGCAAGGACATAGGCTTCCAGCCCGATCTACCTCCAGAGGAAGACCCAAGGCAGATGGCAGAAGAAGGGACAGCCTTGCTCCCCATGGTGTACCAGCCAATCCGATGCCAAGGGCATTAAGTTCACAAAAGTTGAATGAAGGAGCACCAGATGCTGGTTATGGGACTTACAATGCTACCAATGGAATGCTTGACATACCAGGTCAGAGACTTGCAGCTTAACTGGCAGTAATAGCTCTGATACTAAATGGATAGCTGTAAAAGATTCAGCAAATTGATTCTGCTGACTAATGTGTGTGCATAAGTTTAACTGTGCCTTATCTCACACACTTGTAATCATTTATACATCAACGCATTCATATATAAATGCCACAGCCATGCACATAGGTACTTAAGGTAGACCCACACACACACATACACATACACACATACAATCACTCAAAAGCCATAGTCATTGGAAATGTTACTTCTCACAATGAAGTTCACAATTTAATGAACACTGAGAAGACTGCCTTTGTATTTGCAAAAGAACTTATGAGCAAGTTCATGCTTCAGGTGGTGGAGTGCTAGCACAAATCCATTCATGCAAGGAGGTGGAGGTGAGGGTGGCGGTGGTGGCTATAACTACAGCACCAAACCCGTTCCTCCCGTGTTTCTCTGAGACCAATCCCTTCAGGAATTACTTTGCACCCACAGCCCCTTCCAGAAGAAAGATTCGCGCCAGTCACTTCTCCGATCTCAGTCCAGATTATGAAAGCATCAAACAAAGATTCCAAGTAAGCTTATAATTACATAGTAGCCATGAATTTTTAAGTAAGTAGAAGTAAGTAAAAAAGTGAAAAAAGAATGATCAAATGAGGCTATATATAGTTTTATCCAAGTAAGTATGCAAATAATTCATGTCTTTTATTGGTATACAGTATGATCATTTTATATATAATTATAACATATGGCTAAAAATCCTTTGAGACTATATCTGCTTTACAGAAACAAGAATGAAAAGAATTTATATGAAAGGATTCTGACTACAATATTTTATATAAAAAGCAGTGTGTAGTTTCAAATAAACGAAAATTTGGTACTGGAGGAGATATGGAATCTTGACGCATAGACTCTGTCACACTAGACTAAAACAGTAGAAGTAGTTGCATCTTTATATTGTAGTTTTACAATGCATGTGTGGTAGCTGAAGGTGTAGATGCCCCAAGAGAATAAGTAAATAAGTGTACATGATATAAATACATAGATAAACACCACGCACGTGCACAAACCCCACACACACACACACACACACACACACACACACACACACACCACACACACACACACACACACCACACACACACACACACATGTATATTTAGGTTGATAGCTGCTTATGCTTGTATCAAACAGAATTATTTTTTCTCCTTCAAAATGTTCTTATAACTTTTCAGGCATACAATGATTTGCTGAACGGAAGTAATACTGGCAAAGGAGACACCAAGATGTTCAAGGCTGCTCCTGCCATAACCTCACCTCACAAGCCAACAACCGAGGCAATGCTCATGATTATGAATGGTAGAATCTCAGCTGTCACGTGAATATTTGCAATACTATTACTATGAGATGAGAAGTTTGTTTTTGAGTTGAACTGAATTGAACAGTGTTGTTTATGGTGCCATCTGCAAAGGAGAGAAAAAAAGAAAGAAATTAAGTACTTTTTCATTTTCTGTCAATAAACCAAGGGTACATGAAAAGAGGAAAATCAAATGGATGAATAACCTATACTTGCTTTGTGATTATTGTGACAAAACTGATTTCAGCGTAGGATACTGTCATACTCAACAATACTGAGAACAGTTTAACTGCTTTTAGTATCATTTTAACTGAAAATTGAAAAATGTATTTGTAGTGTCATAAAAAAGATATTTGGAATGCTGCCTACTTCATTTTTTTAGTCTCATAAGAGATTAAACTGTAATATTTGGCTAAAAGTCGTAGGCTGTGATTGACTAATTTGTTGATGGAATTCTACTTAACAGTGCTTCAGTGCAAATGAGAAAACAATAGATATTCCAAAATTATTCAAATATTCTTGTCTAAGGTATCATTATCATTTAAGGAAAGGTAGCATGCCTTCCGTCTATGCATATCAATTACGTGTGTTGCGCATTTTGATGTGGCACAACAATTTTGCTAATCATTTCTCAGGAAACTCAAAGTTGATAATTATTGTGTTTTAATGCTTGTCATGGTTTTACTTTTGACTGGCAACAAAATTTATTTTGTAAGCATTTTCCCATTGTTATTGAAATATTATGAAAATTATAAAATGGAATCTGAAATGTATAATTAAAATACAAGGCATGTGGTAATAAACAATCAAAGAAAAGCAGCTTCATTTTCACACTACAGTTGTTGTAAATGAAATTAAAGATGACAATGGATTGTGTAAATTGGTATGTAGTACAGTATTAATATACACATACAGTGTATATACACAAAATGTAGAGTATATATATATATGGTTGTATTATATTCTCCTAGATACTGTATTGTGTTGAAAGTGCAAATCTCTTCACAAACTGCTATTATATAATTCCCTCTGCTTAACTCAGCTGTGAGTTTCCTCAACTACTGAATGATACTTTGAGATTCCATCTAACAGGTTTTCATCTTTTATACATATCTGTGAATCACTGAATTTTGAAAGGCTGTCACAGTTAGTAACAAATGATAGCTTCCACAACTGAAATCTTTAGACCCATTGTATTCATTTGGTATTGTATGTATTGTAAAATATTTCTAACATTAGAGTATATGCTTTATTATAGGGCTATTATATATATATAGCAGACCAAATAGTTTTATAACAATCGTTACAGAAGCCACCCACAATTGAAACATTTTTTTTTTATATTATTCAACTCTTTAGCTGGTAAAAACTGCCTTCATGCACGATGAGCCATTGAGTCATCATTGTGTTACAGAGTATCATCAGAATTGCGGATTCATGTCGTTGTGTAATCACAGGCATGTTGTTGTAGCAGAACCACCCACAAAGTGCAGTCTGATAGGTAGCAATCTTACATAATCATTTCACTGTAAATATGTTGATGTCAGCAACCATCACTGTTGCAGTGTTGCATCACCACATATAGTTGTATCTGCACACACCCTGTAAGACATGTAGGCCAGTTCTTAGTTAAAGTAATGCATAGATGATAACATTTGAATTTTGCCTTATCAAGTACTGGATAGAAGATACAAAGGTATCAAGTGACTGCTGCTAATTAATATGAACCATATGTTGGCAATTATATATATAATGTATATATATATATATATAATATATATATATATATAAGTATATATAATATATATATATATATATATATGATATATATATATATTACTATATATATAGATATATATATATATATATATAATATATAATATATCATATATATATATATATATATATATATATATATATAATATTATATATATACATATATATATTATATATAGTACATATATATATAATATATATCATACACATACTGTGTGTGTATGTGTGGTGTGATGTGTAGCTGTGTATGTGCTGTGTGCATATCAGTAATTATAGATATTATTATGTATACTATATATAGTGAATAGTATTATATTAGTGTGATATGTGTAGTATGATATAGATATTATATATGTATATATTATATATATATTATAATTTATATTATATATGTTATGTGTGTACATATATATGTATGTATTTATATATGTGTGTGTGAGTGTGTGTGTGTGTGTGTGTGTGTGTGTGTGTGTGTGTGTGTGTGTGTGTGTGTGTGTGTGTGTGTGTGTGTGGTGTGTGTGTGTGTGTGTGTGTGTGTGTGTGTGTGTGTGTGTGTGTGTTTGTGTGTGTGTGTGTGTGTGTGTGTGTACTTGTTTAATGTATATATTCATATGTATATATATGTATATATGTATGTTTATATATGTTTATGTGTGTGTGTATGTATATGTATAATTATATATATATGATTATAATATATATATATATATTATATATATATATATGTTGATATATATATAATTTATATATATATTATATATATATATACATATATATTACTAGATATATTAATATAATATATATAAATGTGTATAATATATAATATATTATATATATATATATATATATTATAATATATATATATATATAATATATATATATTATATATATATATATATATATATAATGTAAATTATACATCAATTACTTAATGAAAATTACTTCCAGTGAAATTGTTTTCCTCAGCAAAAATCATAAAAGAGTATCCTATAAGCATAATCATTAGTTTGTTGAATTATGATAAATATATGAATTTGTAGTAAAAAAAATAGTCAGAGGAAGAGTCAAGTAGCTTGAGCAGTCAAGTGACATATTAATGTATATATAGAAAAAGCCATTGTTAATACTGAAGAAATTAAGTACTGTCCTTGTTGATTAGTTTCCCTGTACACATAAAGCCACAATTCTGAAGTATTGCATGAGGCTAAATAAATGCTGCTCTACTTATTAATATATGTTTTATATAACAAATGATTCACATCTTATAAAGAAAAAGGTCTTAGCAATATGTGGTAAATAGTTTTTAAAAAAATGTATGGGGAAGGGGTCTCCCGGGCCAGGTGAATGTACATTCTGCCCCATCACGGTGTTATGTTCCTTCATGTATTGCCTCAAATTTTGGCTTTAACTGCAGTTGTTGTGTCACTTAGCTCTAATGTTCTTGCACTCTTATGTGTATGGTGTGTCTGTATGTTCTGGTGTGTGGCATGATTCAAAAGGATATACCTAGAGGGTATTGAAGAGAGTATAGTGTGAATACTGTAATACTGTAGAATAAATGAATGTAGTGTTGAGTAAACTGTCCTTGCTGATCTAAATATCTAGTAATACATTGTAACGATAAGAGAATGTATTAATCTACAACATTATGCCAACATAATGTTCATTTAAACAGTAACAAACTAGCATTACTAGCAGTGAATGCAGGTACTAGCTCCTCTATGGACAAAAGCCTGAATTGCAATTGGGGTGGTCATGGTGTTATATCAGGCTTGGATACATAACTACATGGATATGATGTCAGAGAAGCCAAATGAGATACTAAATGTTTCCTGTCTGTTATATATGTACTGTGTTGTTTATTGTGGTGGAAAGAGAAGAAAGTTGTAGCAGAAGTTCACTTGAGTTTTCTTATTACTCCTAAACAAAGGTGTCAATGATAACTACCTTAGTT